>NC_045476.1:103322735-103412735 GCF_009650955.1 Corvus moneduloides | reverse complement strand
CCTCTTTTTTGGATGGTTAGTGGATGCCGTGACTGCAGTAATTGTCACGTGTTAATTCAGTGTAATTCAATGAATTAAACCAGGTTATATGGATTCCTGTATTGCATATAAAAATGACAGTTGATTATGTTTAAGTGGTTGTAGCGTGAAACAAACTTGTCTTTTAAAATTATGTAGAAAAAGCAGATGTTTTTAAAATGCCAGTAAAACTGCAGAATGCTTTGGCAGTATTTTGGTTTTATCAAAGGACACGGTGCAATTGACTTGGGTAGCATCAGATTTTCACCCTCCAAATTTATGATGGTCGGTAAAAGATAAAGGTAATTTTAAATGTTGTTGCTGTCTATACACAGTTATTTTCTTCAGCAGGTTTTGAAAATTTGTGAGAAATGGTCAATTGTTTGACATTCAATGTTGTTTGTTCAGCAGCCTTTTGTATTTCAGGCATATCTTTTAATATTGAACCTTAACAAGAAGGGCAGTGCTTTCCACACAGTGCTATACAGACTGGATGAACTGTCATATCATTTATTGATTCCATAGCCAGTTATCTCACTGAGATGTCTTTTATAAACACTGCTGATAGTGATTTGGGAGAAGGAGAGGAAAAAAAAATAAAAGAAAAAGCTGTTCTACCTAGTAGTATAGTATCTGAAATGCTATAGGGAAATGTTCATGTCTCTGCAGAGCTGCAATTATTTATCGTTGCTGTATCTTAAACTTATGCCTTGCATTGACCTGATTTGGGGATTTTGTTTGGTGCTTTTGACAAGTGGGGTGGGGTTTTTTTTGCATGTTTTGGGTGGGGTTTTTTTTGCATTTTTAAAAATTTTTTTTTAACAATTCATTGAATAGTAGCATATATTACAAGAAATTTTGAATTTATATCACCCACAGATTCAGAATAGTTTTATCAACATAGGGTTGAATCCCGCAATCAATGCATTTGATTTTACTATAATTACTAAAACCTTCAGGTCTTGATGTACTGGTCATTTCGGGAGAGCTGTAAGAAGAGTTGTACTGAACAGTAATGAAGTACACTTCCCTAATAGTGAGGAGTGCAGAGCTGAATTTTTCTGGTTTGTTTCTTTCTTTTTCTTTCTTCTCAGCTTCTGATGACGATACATGGTTGGTTTATGCTTTGAACCATGAGTATGTTTATCCTTTTTGAGACTTAATGGTGATGGTTAAAGATGTTACTTCCCCATCTGCTCACTACCAATTCTGCCTGATGGGATGGTTCTTAGAAATTTCTCCCCATTTGTTGCAGAAAAATAGTTTTGTCAAAGAGAGCTCATCAGTGCAAAGAGTTTAATGTGTCTGAATTTGCTGAGTATAAGTTTTACTGTATATAAGTATATATGTTTATAACTTAACTAATTAATTCCATTAATGGGCTTTTGTAAGTGACTTGCCAAAATGTTGTTTCCCATTTAAAATTGTTTCGTTATATTTCACTGTATTAGACAGTAATTTGTGATTTTTTTCTTTTAAATTATTGAATCCTGCTGATCTTCTCAGGCCACAAAGCTTAAATAATGGATTTTTTTGAGATGGACAGTTGATTTTTGCACCTGGCACTGCTAGTCTTTCAATAATACAGTGGAGCAGATCTTCAAATATATCTGTGAAATTCCAGGCACAGTTGAGGAGATCTTCACATCCTTCTGACTTCAAAGATCTGCTGACTTGTTCTGTGTAATAATTTTTGCTTTATACTGTGCTGGCCTCCTTTGAGCTGTAGAGGCTGAGTTATATAGGGGTTAATCATGGCATAAAGATTTTATAGTCACGCTCCCATTTTGTAGGGCATACTCTGTACGTATGTTTGTGTGTATGTGTACATTCTGTGTTGTTCTTTGAATGCTGTCAGTATCCTCCACTTCTCTTCCCAGCTGTATTTGACCCCTTCTTTGGGAAACAGTTCCAGAAGCACTGCATAAGGTTAAAAATATAGACCCTTATGCTTCCAATCTTCTTGGATTATCCTTCTTCTATGCTGATTAAACATTGTACCTTATTTTGATGGGCTAGTTTTACTCAAGGCAGGCATTAAATCTTAAGAAATCTCTTGTGTCTGTTTTAGGGCCCAAATGCAACAGAAAATGTATTTCTGCTGCATTTGTGCATAACATGGACCGAGTGCCGTAGGACACTTGAATTGCCTGGAAGAGACTCTGATGTTGCTTTTATAGGGCCAAAATGCCTAGAGGACAGAGGGGAATGTGTACTGATGGTGTAGCCTGTGAGTCCCCTCATAATGACAGTTAAATTGGCCAAAACTGCATTAAGAGTTGGACAACAGCGTCTTGTTGTGGTAGGTTTCCCCTTTCCCCATTCAACAATTTTATCAGCAGCTTTACATCAGATGATGTGTCTGGATGCCTTCAGCTTAGCACTTAATTGCCATCCTTGGGCCCTGCGCTACTCGTAGTGAACATACTCTAAGTAGTGAGGAGAACATACTGTAAGCAGTGATGTTATTGCAGCCGTGATGATGAGTCTTGGAGATACAAGGACCCATCACCATGATGCTTGTCGATGAAACTCTCTCTGGAAGAAGCGGACATACTTGCCCACTCAGTTCCCTCCTCTGAGCCCAAGAGGAGACCTTGCTCAGTCTTCCAAGAGTTACCTCTAACAAAAGCTATCATTTTTTTCTCCAGCTTGTTTTCCCTCCATAATGAGTTTGGATTTTACTACAGGTTCCTCCTATCCCTTCAACATGCATTCCTTTCCTGATAGGATTTGAGATGTCTTAGAAGATGTACTTAAAAGCTGAACATAGGTTGAATTAATTCCTCTAGGAATATTATTCCTTATCTCTTGGGAGTTAGAGGTAACCAGAGTTCCTTTACTCAGAATATTGCCATAAGTATTGGGATAAGCTCTCATGTTTCAGAACAGCAGCAGACTTCGGCACGGGTTGATCTTTTCTCTTTTTTTTTTTAAATAAAGCTAAGCTTATTAGTACTATGTTACATGTTGATGGTGATTAATGAAATACACTGTCCTATAATAATAATAATAATGTGCTGAAGTTATTTAATTAGTTTTAAAATTAATATTCAAAAAGTAGTACTTCATTTCACCTGAAATATTTGGTATTAAATGCTTTTGAAAATGTAAACTCAGTGATTGTAACAAAAAATTTCACCATTTATAGCAAACAATCTATGCATTGCTATTGTAAGAAGTGTTGCATTTTTTTCTAAATGTGCTTGCCAAATGAGTGAGTGTATTTTCGACATTGTTTACCTGCACTGGCTTGGAGAGGTATTCCTTTTCCAGTATTAATAGCATCTAACACCGTTCATTTTTCTGGCATATACTAGAGCATTCAGAGCAAACTGAATTCCTGGGGAGGAACATTGTCTTAAGCATTTGCTTTATCTGTTCATTCCAGTAGATGGCTACAGTTCACTACCAAATTGTGGCTATAATAGATTTTTTACAGTAAGTAAATCAGAAGATGAAGGTTGAATTACTATAAATGAGTTGACCTGTACATTTTTCTTATTTCATATGCTTAGTCATGCACGATTCACTATTTTTCTATGTACACCTTTTTCAAACTGCAGGAAAATGTTATAATATTTTTTTTCCTGTTGCTCAAGGTTTTATGTTATAAGTGATCTCATATCTCTTGCAGTTTTCTGGTATTTCTAATTGTTCCTGATTGGAAGAATGCTTATACTATCCAAACACTGAGGAAACTCAATTGCTGAAAAGCTGTACGTTACTTTTATGAAAGTGGATACTTCAGAGTCTCAACGTTCTTTTAATTTTGTTCCTGGGTTTAGGCATTTTAAATGGAAACTGGCCACTTAGCACTTGCTTTTGCCAAGTTGACTTTAGCTTTTATAGAAGCAGATGTTTTCTAGTAAGCCTTTTCAGTCCTAAGCATGAAGCAGTGACTAACACATACAAAAGTATGTTTACCTTTGCATTTCGTCTGTGCTGTACATTGCAGTGTTTCATTGCTCTCAATTCCCATCCAGGTCTTTCTTTTTTTAAACCTAATTTGCATACAACTAAGTTGATACAAAGGAATTTCTTTTAAGCCCCTGGAAAAGCAGCTTGCTTCTGAAAAGGTACTCATTAGCAGTTTGCAGAGTGGAATTCTTTCAAAGGTGCATTACTCATTTGTACTGTATGAAGTAGTTCACAGTACAGCATTGAAATATTAGGTATGCCTTTTGACTTTCTCAGATCGAGTGATTCTGAATTCGTCATGTAAACTAGTGAATATTTTGTTTTAATTTTCAGTGAGAAGGAAGTGTTGAAACTGACTTTTATTTGTAATCATATTTGCTGGTAAATGCTACTACCACATCGCTTTAATTTTATCCTAATCCTTTCATTTTTGCCTTACAACAGCTACAAGCTGAGCACAGCAATTTAAGGTGCAGGTTTTTGTTATTTTACAAATGAAAGGGCCATTTTTTGCATTAACTGCTATGCTGTGCTATTGCAGTTTTAGGTCCCTTTGCAATCAACTGCCAATTTATATAGCTGGCTACAACTGCTTAATCTATTATTAATAAGCAGTGCTACTGAGCTCTACAAATGATAAAAATGGTACCAGTTTTATACAGGAATTTCATTTTCATATCTAAACTACATACAATAACTTTATTCTCTACCATGAAGATAAATGTCTTAATTATTTATAAATTCTTTATATTTTATGGTATCGATTTAGGGATTCATTCATTATCCTTGAAATATATTGAGAGGCCTTAGCTGTAACTAAAATATTTTTCATTTACCCATTTAGTTACAATGTTGTAGTCTTAAGGGCCAAAATTTAATGTGTTTACAAAATAGTTTTACAGTTTAATACTGGGTTGAATATTCTAGAAAATAAATGAATGCTGTGTTATTCTTAAGTTCTAAAATTGAGTATTTCAGATTATGTGTGTTAAATCTCAGCTTTCTTCTATGTTTAGATTTTTATTGTAGCCACATGATTCATTAAATGAGTTTGTCCTCTGAGAGGAAAATGTATTTGACCCCTTCTTGAGAGCATATACAAGAAGTTCATCAAGAGTCACAGATTTTAATGACGTAAACAGTGTTAGTTCTGTCCCCTCCGGTGTTTGTGGAACTGGGACATGTCCAGCGCTCGATCCTCACACAGTGGAAACACATTAGCTACCCTAGAGAGCACCTGGCTGTGTTTAGGACATCTCAGTCATGAGAAGGATTGTACCTGGAGGGCAGTTATGGTCAGGATAAGGGATGCACAATAATAAGTCCCTGGAGTACTTTAATGGGCTGTAGGAAGAAAAGAAAGGGGGTGGGGGGAGCAGAAGGAGAAAAATGACTGAGGTATCAATTGTGTTTCTAAGAATGGACTGTGAGATGCTAAACAGTGTTTACTAGAATGTATTTCTGGTCATACAAACTTGTGTCTAATCACATACCTGAATTTCTTGGAAACCCCTTCAAGAATTTGTTTACCTAATTATTTAGGAAGAATGCAGAGATTTATTGTGTGTTCCTTGTTGTTTTTGTGTAATATGCTTCCTAGATTAAGCATTTCCACAAACCATTCTCTAGTCACAGTGAAGTGGACATTATTTTTTTCCCCCTCCTTTCTGGAATTTAATTTCATCTGAGTTGTTGTGTGTCTTTTCTGTAACCTGTAGATGATTTACTCACACACAGACACGCACGCACACACACGCGTGTGCACAGAGTGAAAAGTTTAGCTTAAATGGGAGAATGCCGAGACACAGAGCATCAGGACTCAGAAATCCTGTCCTTACTGCCTTCGGAGCGCAGGGGCACGGGGCTGTCACACGCCGGGATGGATGCCGGGCTGGCGCCTGCTGTTCCCGGCGCTGCCTCTCTCGCCTCCCAAACCTTGCGCGGCCGCAGGGCCGGGGCCGGGGCCCCTCCGCGCTCAGCCGCTAGGGAGTGTTGGAGGGAGAGGCTCCAATTAATTTTTCCACTTTCCCTGTGAAAAAGCTGGTTTAACTTCCCCCCCAGCTGCAGCACTTGTGTATTGTAAATAGACTCAAACATTACAAAGGCGTTTGTCTCTATGATCTTTAGAAGGATTTAAAGATAAGACGTGGAACCCTTTTATAAGAAGACATGAATTATTTTTGCTCAGATTTTGTGTTTACTCGTAATACTGCTAACACACTTAGTTAATCATAAACTTGTACAATTTGTGTAGTAAGCGCCGCATACCTGTTTGCTAATGAGGTAAACATTTTTAATCTGATAGGGGCTGAAAAACAGCAGCTGGTCTTTATCCAATTATTTTCTTAAAGGTTGGTCAGCAAATGTCATGTATTTCACCAACATTGTGCTTGCTTGGAGAGAGATGAGATATTTACATTACAGTGGCTCAAGAATCACAGTAGAAGTGCCACTGCCTTTAAAATGCATTTTGGTAGTTCGGCAAGTTGATTCGGGAAGGTAGCGGTGCCATGGTATTTAACAAAATAACAAACGTCTCTTTAAAGGATGACACAAACAAAATTACACCCGTTTCCTTTCATTTACTGATCTGAGGAGCTTATATTTAAGCGACAGAAGTAGTAGATATAACAAGCTTATGAATTCTTTCCTTCCACCTGGGGAGTTCGAAAAAAATCGTAACGAGTATACTAGGGTGGCTGACATCAGGTCTACATTATATGTTTGCTTGCCTGGGGTGCTCTCATAAAAAATAAAGCAGAGCTTTATACAGTTATAGTGTGCACTAAATTTGTGTTCAACATCCATAAATAAAATATTCAACTCTTTCTGAAGAAAAACTATTGTTTTGAGGTATTTCAGGCCAAAAAATATGCCACTATTCTGGAGAGTAGAGGATTTCTCCTTTGGCTTTGCTTTTACTTTTTAATGATCATCATAGTTGCTACATACCTTTATTATTGCTTTTGCCTCTCTGGCAGGATGGAATATACAAAGGAGGTTCTTTCTGTAAATCATATTTTAAAAAAATTCAGAGAGCAAACCACCCATTTATGCTGCAGTATGTTTTGGTTCTGAGTAAGCAAACTGTATGCCTAATGATTTCATAAGAATTTAATATTGTGTGTTTTACAGATGGAAAAATGTTGATAAATTTAGGTTAATTTCTACTCTATTTATGGAACTACTTATGCATTTTTAAAAGAAACAGAGTCTTCTTGAATTATATATAACTTGAAAAAGGGTCTGTTGTTTATTTTATTTTAAATATTAGATTGTCCCTGAACAAGGCAGCTAGAGTATTATGTAGAACACTACTTATGGAAACAGCAAACTACTAAATCTATGCTGCACTAAAATAAAATGTTATATTATTCTGATAATATTTGACTTTTGCACAATATTTAAATGAACATTAGTATAAATAGGAATGCTTAACTAAAACACAAGTTCATCGTGTAGGCTAATGCATTACTCTTGTATATTTTTCCATGAGTGAACAATTATTCTAAAAAGTTTATACATGTGTTCCTGTGACCAAACTTATATTAAAACAAACTGTTCCGATAGTGGTGACAGAAGACATGGTTGATGGTTGTGTTTGAGAAGTAAATGGGCAAAATATTTGTGGATCTTTTAATGATTACAGTTCTTGATAGCTTTCATAAGAGTGCACATAATTTGTGACAACTCTAATAAAAAAATGTGGCAGAAAAACTTTCTGAGTTAGCGGCAAAGTAAATGGGGCAGGTTTTGCATTTTGAACAGAAATCTTATGAACTGTGATTGAATTTGTCGTGAAAGTGTGTCAGAATTAATAAAGTATTTACGTGCAAGGTTGCTGGGCTTTGCAGACTGGTTAGGGCTGAGGATTGGTTAACATGAAAAGTCATTTCTGTGCATTTGGTGCTCGACAGCAAAGGACAAATGTACTTCTGTGCATTTTGGATCATAATGCCATTTCTCATTTCAAACCATTTTTGTCAGGACACCAGGCAAAACAATGATGCTTTGAGGACGTAATTAAAGATATTGTTCAAAGAACAACTTTCTGCATATTTGAATTATTACTGTCATCAAAATCATACAAATATGGAAATATGATTGCCAGAAGCACATAAATCAATGATCAGCATGGCCTCAAAATCCAATAAATATGTAGAGTTAAATACTTTAAAATGCAAATTGCATCTGATAATTTGCATATGGTAGAATTTAAAGGAAATTTTGTTGCTTAACAACCTCTAAGGTAGCAGTTAGGGCTATGGGTAAACATAGATTTTTTTATTCATCATTGGTCAAGTTGCAAGATTTGATAAATGATAGGAGACTGCTTTCCTTGGTTAAAATGACTGCATTCTTTACTGAATCCTGAAACTGCCTTGAAGTCATCTGAATAATTAAGAGTTAATTATTCTTCATCCATCTAAATCAGAAAAGGACAGATTTAGGGAAGGAATTTATAATTTTTGCCTCATGTCCTGTCATGTCGTAATGTGATAAACTAAACTGACTCCAAATAATATCTAGTGACCTTATAGTAATTACGCCTCACAAAACATTCTGGTTGAAATTTTTTAATTGCTTGCATCGATTCCAGAAACTACATCTTAACAGACTCTGAAGTTTAATTGTGTTCAAAAGAAAGCAATAGAAAATTTGTGTTCTGTTACTGTTCTAGTTTAGTCTTATCAGGATAGATACTGTACAAAGTCTTTTACTTTTCCCCCTCTGTTAGTGCCTCTCTCTGTTTTCTGTTTTGCTCTTTTTCTATGCAAGCAATTATTTTTAAAGAATAATGAATATGTACATCAAAAATATAATATATATATTTTGTTTTAAGAAAAACTTTCGAAGTTTAACAAAACCAGGCATTTGTCAATGGCATCAATTCTGGTTTGCTTGCTTTCTGCAACTTGAAAAAAAATGTACCCCTGAAATACGGGCAAAGAAAACAAGAATGTTCTAGCATCTGCCTCTCTGTGGGAAGAAGGACAGTTCCAGAACTGAAAATTGAAGCCTGTTTGTATTTGCTAATTTCAAAGTAGAATTTTTTTCTTTTTCCAAGAAGAAGGGTTTACAAATGTTTACTGATCACAAGAGGAATTGTAATAAAGAAATCAATATGCATGATCCCTTTTCATGTAGTACAACAAGGTTACAGTGTTAGGTTAAGTACAGGCTGCATTCCTTTTCAGAAAATCAATTTGCTGTATAGTGTGCAACAGCAAGTCTCTTCTGAAAGAGTCATTTTATGTTGTGTGCACAGTAAATTCTATATTGACGCTTTCAAATAGTATTGACTGATTAAAAAAGAAGAAATGCTAAGCACAGTAACCTTAAAAGAGTATTATAATTTTCAAGTAATTGCTTTCTTGCTAATTACCTAATTTCTTTCTAAGAGACAAACTGATAAAACATGCTCTTAAATATCCTTTAAATTATTAATACTGTAAAACTGGTGTTGTGACATTATTTTCAAAATCTTTTAAAATATTATTTTCATAATAGCAACAGAATGCCATATGTGATTTCAAATACTGTAGATTTAGTGTAAACTTACTTGCTAAATTTAGAGGGTGGGGACTGGGAGGGTTGGTTGGGGTTCTTTTGTTTGCTTGTTTTGGGGGGTTGGTGTTTTTGCTTTTTTTTTTAAATTTATTTTAAGGTCTGGTCATTGTTTGCAAAAAAAGCAAGTATTTTCAGTTGTATGGTTGTGTACATTTAAACTGTGATGGCGCTTGCAAAGCAGCACTGGGTTTTTGTAAAGATTGTCTGTTACCTGCCTGGATTCCAAACAAAACAAGCGGTGCACAGAGAGGGAGGGGAAAAGTTAGTAGCTGCACTCAACCTCCTTAGACATAACATGGCTTAAAAGCCAGTTTTTATAAGGGAAATATATGGAAACGTGGTTTATTTTCAGTTCTTGTTTTCTCAGAACATAAAACTATGTCTTTTAAAATGCTTTGACCATTTTTGATGCAACTGTTCAATTGTAAAGACAATCTTTTGCTTTTTGTGTGTTTTTTACTGAATAGTTCTTGATGGACTCTGACTTTTCCTTTTATTTCTGTCAACCCAATTACAGTACATTAGAGTGCACCCTGATCCTACTTGCTTGCCTGTTATGCAGTGTATATGTTTAACTCATAAGCATGTTCATTTAGATATTTCAGTCTGATCATGCTGAATGTCTTGCAGCAACACATATTGATGTCTACAGAACATTAGATACTTTCAACCTTAGTTATTCATTCTAGAAATTGTAAAATGCAAATATATATGGTTTTGATTGTTTTGAGCTGTTGTATCTGAAAAGATGAATTTTCCAATTTGTTGTTTCTCTGTCAAATTCAGTTGTTCACTATTATGCCCTAAATAAATTCCGATTTTAATTTGAGAGAATTTAATTCATTAAAATTTGAGTTACTTAGAAAAATACCTGTAATTTGAATTAGAAAACTGGCTAAACTGTTCATATATCTAGCCCCAAAGTTAAAATACTGTTTGTTACAATTTCACTTACTAAAAAAACCCAACAAATGTTCACCTCTTAAAGGCAGGCTGGCATTTAACATTGACTAGTATTAGAAAAACACTTATCTAATGATGTAGCTATTTCCCATGCTTTTTTTTTTAAGAGATTCACTTCATTGCTAGGCTAGAAAGGAAGTGATTCAAAAGGCTGGCTGTATTTATTTTTTTTGGTCACGAAGATCTGTATAGCAAAACTACTTGAGGTATAATTCATTGTTTAGAAACCCTGGGCTGCTGTTTGTTTGCAGCATTCTTGTTAGGGGTCTGAATTGCCCAAACAACAGTGTAAACCAAGCCAGGCATAGCAGCAGACAGAAAAATACATTCAACTAGTGGGATCATGGATTTGTTTGATTCAGGTAATTGAAAGTGTTTCATACTATTATTGCAACTTGAAGGCTTGTTTAAGTGTCTAGCTGTCAGTCAGTTTGGAAGGTGAAAAGTATTCGATTGTCACTCTGTCAGTCAATAGAGATGAGAACTGTCTGCCTAATGGATTTCTTTACGTAGATGTCTGCATGGAGGTAGAAGTAAAATCAATGTGTTGTCATGTGCAAGTACGCTGCATCAAACTGCCAGGTGAAATGCAACTGTATTTCTGTAACACCTACATCCTTGTGTTGTTTGTGGAAGACAGACAGAGGTTGCCTGTGTTTAAAGGTAACAAACTCTTTGTGGTCACACATGAAGGTTTATTTTTTAACATTTTTTAAGAGTTTCATCTATTTCCGCTTGCTCCAGAGGTTTTTTTTTTTCCTGTTTGCTTGATCATATCAGGGATCAATACTCAAAAAACAGGATTTAATGTAGTAGGAAAAAAACATAGGTTGTTATTCCATGAGGCTCAGACAGTTTTCTTTTAAACCAGGGTTTCTGCATGTTTTTTGTTTGTCAGTGATGGCTTGTATTGAGCTAACTATGCTTCCTGCTCAAGTTTCGGCTGTTAGTTTACCTGCACTTATGAGAGTGTGTATTGACTTCCTATAGCAAAAGAAGAAGAGATTATTTCTTGAAAAACAGAAGGTACCAAAGGCTTTCAACACCCTTTATGAAACAGGCGTCAGTCAGTGACCTCTGTTCTTTCTCTGGGAGATGCTTACAATATTAAGTTCCACTGAACAGGATCTGATAACAAGTGGCATCTGGAAAGTTATTATGACATTTCCGAGTAATAGTACCAGTTCTTACAGTTCTCACTAATTCTGGGCTTAATCCTATATAAAATAGGTGCATTATGACAGTAGCCAAACATCTTATTAAAATTGTTTTCCTGTTAACTGATACAACACATATAAAGACTTGATTCTTAGCCCCACTGAAGGTGGCAGGCTAAAATGAGAGATACCAACTTCAAAAAATGAATGATATAATCACCTATTTCCTATTGTATTATTTGTATATGTGTGCTGTTTTTGAGAATTAAAATGTGTAGCTCTTAGCTGCTGCTGTAGGGAAAAAAGAAAAAGGAGTAAGAACCAATTCCCAGTGAAGGAACTCGACTGTGGGTAATGAAATCTGTAAGTAGCAGAGACTGGTGGTAAAACAGAAGGTAGAACTTCAAAAGAAAGATCAGGATCTTGGTTTTGGCTATAATAATTTCAAGATGAAAGAAGAAGTGTTGGCCCCTGAGAGGTAGGGGCAGGGCTGTGAATTATCAGCAACATTTTTTAAAATTTCTTTTTTAACTTGAATGAGTGCTTCCAGTTTTTGCAGTGAATGATGTAGGAATTCTGCTGGTGGCAGTCTCCTTTGCTCCTAGATTGCTGTGTCGCCTGTGTAGGGTGGATGGGGGAAAATAGTGTGTGATACTTGTATGATCATAGTATGTTTATAGAAATGGGCAGGAATAGGCACAAATTCATAGACTCAAAGCTGAAGGAGATACTGTGATCATCTAACCTGCTAGCCATCCTCAAAGTGGTTGTAATTTCACCCAAAGAGTATTGGGTTTGGTGCTTTCTAATTTGTATACTTTACTGCCCATGTGCTAATTAATATTCAGCTTCTGACAGTTCTTACAGAGATTTTGGGTCTGGCTTTGTTTTATAGAGGAAACAAGATGCTGTAGGATACAAAACAGCCATCATCATTAAGGTTTGATTGTCTTAACACTTTTGAGCTAATTGTTCAGTTAGAAAAGTGGGCAGCAGAAGGTGATCTTCTGTGGGCACTTCTCTAGACAAAGGCATTTTACTCTGGCCATAGTTAATGTGTCAGAATACTTTTAGATATTTTCTGTCAGTCTATTTTTATATGAACAAGAATTCATTTTGTTGAAGATGTTTCCAATATGTGCAATTAGTTTGTTGGTAAGTGTTCTAAAGAAAAAACAATAGCTGTGGAGCATATAGGATCATTGTGTTCGTCAGTAGAAGTGGCTGTGACATGCTGAATGCACAAATGAAAGTGTGCCTGTATCCTGGGCTCCCAGCAGGAAGAAAAAAGTATCCATTTTGTCTGTTTCCCATGCTGGTGTGTTCTCTTTGTGCTGTACAATGAAGTCAGGGAAAAATACAGGAAATGATAATTTTTAGAAAGCCTTTTTAATGGATTTATGAGAGATCTGGAAAAGTACCACAAACTCCTAAGCTTCTTGCCTCAGCAGATATGGAGGTGTGATCTCTGATTCAGATACAGTTGAGAATTAAATTGGCAGCAAGAAAATATACAAATAGTGTAATACCAGATGCCGAAACATTTTGAGCATCAGTTACAGAGCTAGCATTTACAGGTTCTGTCTACTTTTATGGCATTACTAGGTATTTAAAGGAGTTAAATTGTTTGGTCTCTGTTCCTCTCAAATATATTTGTATTTCTTGTACAGCTTTCTAAATTTTTCTCAAATATTTTGCGTTCACTAATCATGAAAATATTGCATATGACAGAAAATTATGGTTCTACAGATGATTTTGATTTTTGTTATAACCTGTAACCCTGTAATCTCTTAAACCACAGAACATAAAATGTAACTTTTTAATTTGGTGGATTTCTTGGGACTTTTCATGATCTTCTCTTTCCTTTGCTTTCCCCCTTGTCTTCCCCCCTCCCCCCCCATTAGCACAGTGGTCTACTTTGTTCAGTTTTAAGTCTCTTGGTTTTTCTTTCCTGCCATCTCCCCCAGACTAGACACTCAATGTAGCATTCAAAAAATATTACCATGAATCATTATATGATAAATGGCCAATAGCAGTATTTTTTTCTGAAAGTCATTTAAAGTTGCATGAGAGATTTGAATTTATACAAGCATGATTGCCCAGGAAAGCTGGCAGTAGTCAGTAGGAGCAATAGTGTGATGTCAAATATGTGATCAAACATACGAATATCTGCGGAGCTCCCAGCAGCAAGAGAAGGATCCATTTTGTATGTTTCCTGTGTGGAGAGGTGCTTTTGTATTCTCTAATAGTGCTTCATTTCTGATATTAAAAGATAATGTATCTGTTCTTAGCATTGCTCAGACAGTTTAATTACCACCTAAGTTCAGATATTATTCCTTGTCAGATCTTTAAAACCACAGTCTTCCAGACGCTGAGATATCTGCCTGTTACGGTTGCTGATAGCCTAGTCTAAGAAGTGTTTGTGCTTTATAGGAACAGAAACTGTACTCATTACAGGCAGCAGGAGATATTTAGCCAGAAATTAGGAAAGGGAGATGCACGTAGAATGTGGGCAGAAGCAATATAAGCCTTTCAGTGACTCACTACTGCTCTCACTTGGAAGGACTGGTGGCTTGCCTCCAGGCCCATTCAGGGTTTTGGTTTTTAATCATGTATCTGGTATTTGGTGATCCTTTTGTTTCTCGATCATATTGCTGTAATCTCTTCGTCCTGTTGCCTTCTCCTCCCCACCCAGGTGCCCAATATAGAGTTTCCAGCAGAAGTAGCAAAGAGAAAATTATTTGTGGCGGTTATCTTTAATCTTATGCTTAAAGTATTTCAATTAGGCACTAAAGGCATAATACAAAGTCAGGGGAGAGATGTGGATCCCTTCCAAAGGTAGTACAGAGCAAGAGCTTCTCTTAGTCATGGACAGAGAATGGATCAGAGAAGCCAGTTTTTGCCATTAATGTGGGGACCCCAGACAAATAGCCTTCAAACTGAGACAGCTATTGTGTGCTGGAAGGCAGGCAAGCAGGATACCATGGCCTTCACCCTTCCTCTTTCCCTGCAGTGACTGATTACAGATGTGTAACTATGCTGTTGTTCCCCTCCCTGGGGAATTTGAGACCATGGGCTGTCCTCCCTTGCCTTCCCTTTCTCCTTGTCAATCAAACACAGAATTTGCAAGCAGTATTGACTGGAAACTTGGACATTTTTCTTCAGTCAATCTCTAGCTACTAGGCTTGATAGCTCATGTTTGGCATGTTAAAAAAGGCCCCCCTCTGCTATTCCAGTTGACTGTCACTTGTCATTGTGCCGTAGTCTGGATTTGTTTCTGTGTAGAGAAATATTTTGTAGGAGATTCTGGAAAAATCTTGTGGGTAGAAATTGGCTTTTTCACTTTACTCTTGTTTCCTCTGTTGGAATAATTCCAAAGAAAATGCATTGGTCATGCAACTCTCTTTGCATCGCTCTTGGTGAGATTGATTTGGCATTAAAATCTATTTTGTGTAGCTCACTGATGTTTCTTGTCTCAGTATGAACATACAGTTCTTGCAGGCATAACATCTTTAAATCTTTCCACTACTTTTTAAGGCCATATCATACTCTAAAAGAGAAATTCAGGATTCAGATTCAGTTCAGTTCCTATTAGGGGCAAAAATACCTTGTTATTCTCTTATTGAGGTAAATCAAAAGTCAAAGACAGTCAAAGATGGTTAAGATCTGCAAGAAACTGTAACAAACTCTCCTGAACATTAACAGCAATGCTTTCTGTCAGATGGATATTCACTTTCAAAGAAGCTTCTTGCAGGAATGGCTTGTTGGTGGTATTTTTCTTGAAGTATTGGCAAATAAGCTTTGGCAATTTTAAGAGGTTTGCAACCCTGATCAGTAAATTGGTGGAAGCAAACTTATGTTTGCTCCCGGACTGCAGTTGTTTACAATCCATCATGTTATCTTAAACCACCACTGACTTCACTTTACATGGGTATGTAGAACATATCCATGTAAAGTCAGTCCTTCTGTCAAGTTTGGTATATAGAATATAGGCCGTTTTATGAGGGTGCAGCAAATACATGGGACTGATAGACTTCTAGTCTCATAAAAATTGCCACTGTGTGTTCCTTCTTCTGCAGTAGTGTGGAGATGACCATTCTAGATTATCATACTTTTTAGATTTCTCTGTTTCACTGTTAATTTAGCAGATGGATTTGCTGCATTCTTAGCAAGTCCACGGATGACAGCAACTTTGTGGGGGCAGTCAGTGCACTGGAGGGCTGGGCTTCCTTTGAGTGGGACCTACTCAGAATGGACAGGAACCTCATGAAGTTCAAAGCAAGGCAAATGCAGAATCCCATGTTTAGGCTGAAATTAGCTCACATAGCAGGACCGTATGGACTCTGACTTGCTAGAAACCAGCTTTGGAGTAAAAGGCCCTGGGCTTCTGTTTGAGGACAGGTTGAAGATTGCAGTGTGCCCTGCCCTTGCAGCCGAGAAGGCTGTTTGCATGCTGGGCTGTGTTGGCAAGAGCATAGCCATCTGGTTGTGGAAAGCAATTCTTACCCTCTAGCTGCCATTTGAGATCACATCTGGGATATTGTGTCCAGTATTGGAGTCCATAGTGCAAGGAAGGCTTCAGCAGAGTCATAGTGAGTCTGGCAGAGGCCACCAAGCCAGTCCCAAGCAAGCCTCAGGCTTCCTGAGTGATGGGAATGGAGAAGCTGAGGGAGCTGGACTCATTCAGCTTGAAGAGGAGAGGACTGTCTGCAACCACTGAATGTGGAGTATGGAGAAGTCAGAGCTGAACTCTCCTTGAAGGTGCAAAGGTGTACCCTGGAAAACAGGACTGCACCTTGCCCAGTGCACTGAGCTGCAGAGATATTTCCTAGTTACCTATTTATCCAATTCCCTTTTCCATGTATTCTAGCCATGTCTGCTAGTACCAGGAGTGGCAAGGCTGGAATTGCACTCATCATCTCTGCTCTAGAAAATGGGAGGACCTATCCATTCCTGTTTCTATTCTCTTTGGTTCTCCTGATGTAATTTTACTCACTTTATAGTATTTTTCTGATAAGGTGTTATGTTATTTAGACTTCTTGATAATACTTGGTAGAAAAAAGATTCTCCTTTCATATGTTTCTCCTTTCCTTACCTGATTGGGAAAAGTCCAACTATTTTAACGTTTTCAGAACGAGAAATGAACAACCGCTGCATCTATCCATGTGAATGAAGAGCAGGTGTCAGCTCGCTGGAGGAGAAAGGTCTTCTGGGCAGATTGTGAAGCAGATAAAGAGCCCCATGGACAATTGTTTAAAAAGAGGAAATAGTAAGAATTGGTAAGGACTGTTCTAGTAAACAAGAGTGCTGGCTATCTTCTATGCTTCTACACTTAGCAGCTAAAGGTCTGTAGCTCCATCTCTGGTAATATCCAAGGTGTCTTTGATATACAGAGAAGGGGCAGCACCCTTTTCTGGACAACTGAAAGAGCTGGGGAATAACTTCTGGATTAATTGGTAATAGCAGGAATATTCCTGCTTTCATTGTAAAATCTGATACTGTGTATCAGTTTATATTAATTCTTTCTTGAAATGTAAATTCATGGTTTTGACCATGTTATTTAATACTTGGTTAGTGGGTTGCTACAGGACTGTGGCTGTGTAGTATTTTTTTGAATGTATTTTTTCATTATTAATAACAGTAGAATATTTCTGAGTGGCAAGTTTTTGAGTTAATGAGACTTTCCACTGAGGTCCAATGAAACATAGTGTCTCACTTTCAGAAAAGTTAGTAATGAGTTTCATTTTTAGGGCAAACCTTTGCTCTTCATTTCTTTTGCATATCTTTTGTGTTTCTCTTAGGAGGTCTCTTCAATAAGTTGTGACAGTTATTTGTAGCGTACAGTCCCTACTGTAAAGGTGGGTATGTCTAAATTGAGGCTGTCAAAAGGGATTGTGAATTGCATTTCACAGTGCTGTAAGAACATGTAGACAAGTCTCTCTGAAGACCTCAGTAGTGGTATTACATGGAACTGCTGAGCTGCTTGCTGAGGCTCCCTACACCTACATCATTTATTAAAACATTACTACTTATTTATGTTCCGATGCTAAAGTAAATGCCCATTTTGTTTTGTAGACTTTACAATCTTTTTCTTCAGTACTTAGCTCTTTCATCTCACTGCTTCATTCTCCAATGACTGGGGTGTTTCTGGCTGTCTAAAGCATGGCTGAAGATAGTAAAGACCTGGTTTACTTTGTGTCAACTATAGCTGACTGCAGGGCAGTCTTCTGTGGCTCTGCATGCTTATTCAGCTCCCCTCCTTATTTCCTTGGGGTTTTCCTAAATGTGGTGAGATGAGGCTGAATATATGTGTTGCTGACATGTATAGAATGTGGTAAATATACCATGCTGCTCAACATACTGTTGAGATTTTGAATTTTTTCAGAATTTCGGCAAATCTGTATAGTACCTATGTCAAGAACTTTTAGTTCCTATGTCAAGATGTTTCATGTACAGTTTCTTTAGCATCTTACCAAATTAGTAAGTTTTACCTTCATTTTGTAGATATGGAAACTGTACAGGAAGAAATGATTTGCTTAGTCTCTGCAAAGCTGAGAATGAAACCTGAATTTCTTCTTCTTGTTCCTTATTCACTGAATGGCACTATTTTCCTTAAATAGTAATTTTTTTCCCCAAAGTTTTATAAATAATTTGGATAGCCTACTAAATATGCATGCTCTAAAGTACTCAAAGAGTTCCTTTTCATCTGGCACAGCATGGAACTAGCAGTTTTATCCTTAATCTACCCACAAAATATGTGACTGCTGTGTTCAATTTATACAGGGGCCTATTCTTAGATTGCATTATAGTTTATAAAAAATTATTGGCATTATTTCACGAAATTAATCATTTGTAGGGAAAAAAAAGGGGCAAATAAGAATGTTCTGAATGTTACTTACACTGTGCTAGTTCATTCAAGGACTTTTGACTTTCTGCTTTATCAAGAAAATCAAAACCAGGTACTTTCAGCTACCCAAAAATACCAACAAGCTTTTCCTTTTTAAATAGTGCCTTCAGTGGCTTATCTGAGTTGGTTGCTTGGTTTTGGGTTTTGTTTTTGGTTTTTATCTTGTTTTATTTTCTTAAAATAAAATATTTTGAGAAAATGCCATGGTTTGTGACTTGCTCTATCTGACCTGCTGGATTAGTCCAAGCTCTCAGTGTAGAGGAGGGTGAATTGGGTAATAAAATTCTTGATTTGAACACTCCAGTGCAAGTCATCAGATCTGGCTTTCTGCTTTTTTGGGGGGTAAAAAAAAAGACCTTCAAGGACTGGAGGGAGGTGCAGTGTTTCTCTTTACCGCCAAATTGCAGGTTGTATCTTTTGATACGTTGCTTCTGTGACAGGATTACAAAAGGAAACATAAAGAAACTGATCCAATCTGTTCTAAGGCCTTGGAAAGCTCTTGGATATTTATTATCCACCACACTCTGAAGAAAAAAACCAGAACACCAAAGGGCTGTTTCTTGTTTGGGTCTTAATTTAAATATTGCTGCATTTTGCATTCACCTTTGTACATATGATCCATAGCTATTTACTTAATATTTAATAATTGCATGCAGAGGCTGAAATGTTACTTACAGGATGTAGTTCAAATATTTACATGCAAAGTCAGTCTTTTGACCCATGTTTTATAGGAACTCTCAATGTAGTGTTTTTTTCATTTGTTAGACCCTTATCTCATATTTTACAGATAGGCTTATTAACACACAGAGATTAGTGTTTATGGATTTGGAATGATGCATTTTTAATTGCACATCTTCTTTTCAAACCTTTTGACCTGGTGTTTTTAAGACTGGACTGATGCTTTATGTTATCTGGACTACAGTGAGATTCTCTTTGATTTTTTCCATCCCACTCCTACTGCAGAGTTTTGCCTTCTGCAACCACTAGTACCTGGCTGTTCTTTGAAGTGACAGTCTTGGGCCCCTCACAGCCTGGCTCTTGTGAAGCTGGTAAGGGATGTGGAAAGCACAAAGAAGGCCACAGCATTTAGAGAGAACATCCTCTGAGACAGGGAGAAGCAAGGACAGTTTACATTGTGGAAAGAGGAACAGATATAGCAGGGCTGCCTGCAGAGGAGGAAAGAGCAAAGAAGTGGTGCCAGAAAAAACGTTTCAACTTAAACAGTCTTCTCGGTTCTGAGGTCAACTGTGTTTAACCCTTGCCTGTTTGACTATTAATGCGCTAGGGTTTCTTTGGTTTTATTTTTTTAAAGCAGCTTCTAACACAACAGCCAAAGAAACTCTTAATTTTTTTTCTTGTGTTTTCCATTATACTGAACAATGTAGTGTTGGGACCTAAACTTGTAATTGCAGTCTACTTTGTATAGCTTTGGCTTCCTATTCCCCTCAGTTCCAAGATTCTCATGATTGCACACTCCATGATCATTAGCCACTTTGAGCCGAAGAGTACCGATCTGCTTATTTTGTTTAAAACTGCAAAGCAATTGCCATTGACTGTGTTTCTTAACCCATCCTATTTCAGTACCCAGTGATCAACAGTGGAAGTTTCAGAGGAAGGCACAAGAAGCTTGATTTTAAACTGAAAGAGGGCAAGTTTAAATTAGATGCTAGGAAGAAATTCTTTACTCAGGGAGGTGAGGCACTGGAACTCAGAGAAATTGTGGATGCCCCATCCCTGCAACTATTCCAAGGCCAGATTGGATGGGGCTCTGAGCAACCTGGTCTAGTGGAAGGTGTCCCTACCCATGGCAGGGGGTGGAATGAGCTGAGAGTTAAGGTTCCTTCCTACCCCAAGACATTGTGATTCTGTGATCATTCTAAACTACATATTCTCTGGTTAGAGTTTGGGTTAAACTCTGGAACATTAATAGATCTTGGAAAATTATTAGAACTCTGGACATTTTTGTTACACCTTATAAATGTCTAATCCTTTTTCCAGCCTTGCTAAGTCCTCAGCCTTAATGATATTTTGTAGCAGTTAGTTCCACTGTCTAATTATGAATTGTATGATAGAGTATTGCCTATTTATAATGTTTAAATTTCATTGGAAGTCCCTTGTGTTAAGAGTTGGGGAGAACAGAAGCTTTCCTTACTTTTCTGCCTTAAGGCCCTTGTGACTAATTTGTTCGTTTCAGGGATTTGCCTCATGGAAGAGAAACTCAACTGCACAATATTCAACTTAGAGTTTCTGAGAGGTTTTTGCAGGCTAATTACAAAGCCATTGTAATGAGCCTTGAGATTCCAATGTTATTGATCCTTTACATTTGGGAGAATTTGCTTCTAAGATTTTGGGCAGGAGCAGATTAAATTTTATTTCCAGAATAATGTTCAGTGCTACAAGTTAAGTGCTGTATTTGCATAGATCCCTGTGAAAAAAGCCAGTAACAAATCAATGGATGACTTCTGAATGTTGATGTCAGAGTGCACTGGATGTGTAGCATCACAACCTAAGTCAATGGAGTGTGTTTGGGCATACACATCTCACTGAAAGCATGGTCATAGAAATGCTAATTAATTTGTCCCAAAATACTTACTTTTTTTTTTCTTTCTTTTTTTTTCTTTCTTCTTTCTTCTTTTTTTATATGATCCCAGGTTAGACGGGCCTAATTTGACTGTAAAGAATAAGTGTGTTATCACAGTTCTCCTAAACTTTTTATATGATTTGATGGTTGTCTCTTGGGAGTATTTATTCTGCATTACTGGGATTGATTTCAGGATATTTTGCTCCTGTTGCCTTTGCTGCTGCTGCTGCTAGTCACAAGTGCTAGTCACTGAAAGAGACTGCACTTTGAACAAAGAACATCTAGATTGCAATACTGTTTATATTCTGGCAACTCAGAACCATCTCCCTAGAAGATACAGATACACATTTCCATAGAGTAGATCCCTTCATGTGCTCCATGTGACTTTCAGACAGTTGGAAGAACACTTGTCCCAAGATGCTAGAGAACAGTGAGTGTATCACTGCAAATCTCATCATCTCATACATAAGTCAACAAGATGCCAACAAAATTGAGATGGATAATTTATTTATGTCTGCTTCTCAGTGAAGATAAAACTATGTAAAACCACTTCTTAAACTAGGTCAGTAGAAGGCAAAGATAATTGTGAAGTCAAAACACGTTTAAATTTTCTTCTCTCACATCCCTGCCCAGTGCATGGATGGGTGTAGAAGTTCCTTTAAAGGATGCCTGTACTTCTTGCTTACTAATTGCAAATATCCTTTCATCCTCTCTGGAGATATAAACAGTGACCTGTTGGGCCCTAGATGCCTTCTGTGGCTTGACTTGTTATTTGACAAGGTTGGATTTCATGTCCACTGAGCTGCTGTGTCCAAAATCTTGTGAGGGAAGATAGTGAATATATAAAATTCTGAGGTAATGTGCTTGTGTGATGGAGGAAATAAAATTGGAGGCAGTCATGTTTTTTCTATGAAAAAGGTATCTTGATAGCGATAGTCTATAATTACCCTTATTTGTTTGTTTTCTAAATATTGCTTAATGTCAATAAAAGAATGCAATTGGCAAGATGGATTTCTATGACTGTATGGTCTCCAGCAGACTGGCAGTAGTATTTAGTTTGTGATCTGAACTTATGTGGATGGAAGATTTGTAATGATTACCTTTTAGTTTTGAGAAGGTGTAAAAGGGAGCCTTTGAGGCAGTTCAGAGCCTGGGGACCAAACCTAACTTTGCCATGTGATTTGCTGTGGCTCACAAACTGCTCCAGTTGCCCTCATCTTTGCACCCCTCAGCTATCCTCTGATCCATTGCCTGTCCCAAGGGTCACGTGGTGAATGGAAGGCCTTGCATGCAGGAGAAGTACTCAGCATATTTAAAACAATCATGTATTTTTCTCCTGATATTAATAATTTCTCTTGATTTGCTTATAATTAATTAAGAATAATTTTAGTTTTGTATGTAGGCTAAAAGCCTCCTGTTTTGTTACTTGCACTTTCAATTCACATTGACTGGGTCTTGCTAGATGAGGTAACCCAGGGGTGTTCGAACATATTCTTGCCTGTTAGATGCTGGAGAAAATAGTACACAGTTCAAAATCTACTTCAGGTTTTAATTGCATCAGCTGCCTGGAAAGAAGCAAATGTTAATAAAGGTAAATACTTTCTGGTAGTAGAAATAAGAAAGTGAAAAAAAAAAAAATCCCTTTTCCTTAGATTTTTTTCCATTTTGTTGTTGAGTATTACACACAAAAAAAGCCCCCAACTGAAACCCAACATAGTCTGCAGGCACTATTTGCTAGTGCAGTCTCAAAACTACTTTAACCTTCAGCCAAATGTCCCGCTGCTTTAACCTTCCAAGACAGACAAGGATGTGTAGCTCCCATGATGTAGCGTCCTATCTGGTCTTCTGAAACAGGTGAGAAACATGAAGAAAAAAAGCCCCCATACCTGGCCTGTGAAATATAGAATGAGCTTTGTTGTGTGCTATTTTGGAGGATGACATTAAAAAATGTACATGCAAATAAAACACTCTGTGGAATTATATAATATTCCATAATATGAGTAAATCTTGCCTAGCTTTCAGCAACATATTTACCTGATGGTGTAGGAGGGCTGTAGATGTCAGTTTTCTGAGGTTAGTGTGCCTGGCTTTTTCTGCTTTTTCTTTCCCTGTATCTGCTGCTGGTTAAATTGCTGTGTCCACACACCAGCCCCAACAGCTGAGATAGCATTAAAAGCCTTTAATAAATATCTGTAAATTCAAATTTTGCATTTTCTTATTGTCTATATGTATAGAAAAAAAATCTTAGTATTACAAGTTAACCAGTTGTTTGGCGTTTGTTTTTTTTTTCCTTTGGCTGACACGTTTTTTAATAGTCTTTGAAGATTTGCTTCACTGCCAGAAGACTGACCACAAGAGAAACCTGGGTTTATTGAATATGTCAGTGCTCAATCTACTAATTTTCTTTGTGAAAACTTAATAGTAACCAGGTGCTTTAATATATGTCAGAAACAGCTTTTAATTTTATATTAGTCACTTTATAATACACTATATACACACTGTTAACCAATTTGTACTACTAGGCAAAAAGAAGATTTATTTTATTTCCTATGCAAAAGAATTAAACCTAATAATACAATTAACACTTCTAATGTTATGAAAATGGCATAGCCCTTTTTTAAAAAATATAAGCTCTGTTAGTATTTTTTGTATCAGTTTCTGCTTATGTTCCAACAAGCATGTTTTTCACAGTTTGTAAAGTTCCATGTTTTTGAAGGATAACACTGTAAATAGGTAACCTTCAAACAAACCAGGAGAAGGCAGGAATGCTGGAAATCACAGCCTGACTGGCAAGCTTGCTTTCCCAATCTTGCATTGGAGTTTAAGAACTGTTGTGTTCAGATCTTTCTGCCTGCAGATTAGATAATACTTCTCTGCTTTAAAGGCTGGGGTTTACTTCTCTTTGATAAATACATTTAGGTGATATTCCCCACAGGACATTTAACCTTTTCATTTTGCTACGGGATATGGGTGTTATATAAAGTTTGGTTAACATTTAGAGGAGTGATGCAAACCTCTGTCCTTAATCTATAGAGGTTTATTACAGCAATTAGTGTTTACAAGGTGGTCTTGCAAAGTCCAGCTTCAACTACACATTGGAGTGGTATAATTCTATTCCAATGTGTCAGTTATTTTAGGAGTATTTTCACTTGCAACAGGCCTTTTGCAGAGGATATTGAACTTTATGGAAATGGACTGTGCTGCACTGTCTTGGAGTTGGTTGAGCTTTAGATTTTGTGTTTGTGTGAAAGGTTTTAGGAGCTTTACTGAAATGGAATTCCTAATTTTGTGAATAGTAATATAGCAGAGAATAAGAAAAAAATAGGTAATTCTAGGATGGAGAGGAAGAAAGTAGATCTGGGAACAAGATACTTGAAATAATACTTAGTTTTAATTTAATGCTGTATGGTCCCAGTTTGCTTTTCTTCTGGATTGAGAATATAGAAAAACTTGTATTCATGTACTCTATTCCTCCAAATTATACTTTAAGACTAGATCTAACAGTAGTGATTATGCTATGCGTTTTCTTTTTCTTCTTTCAAATCTTACTCATTTTGTATTTGAAAACCAAAAACCAAAACTGTCAATGGTCTGTTTACTTTATCTCACTCATGTGCAGTGAAAATAGCTGGCATTCGTAGAACACACAAACTATTTTTGCCTGAATGCTCCATTTATGATTTATAGCCAACATGTATCCCTGATTTTCTTTTGAGAATGATCTTTATTGTCTTTGTGTACTAACTCATTGCAGAAGCACTTGTCTATTTTGAGCTAAACCAGACCTCTTGTAAAAAGAATCAAATTATTTCATCATGTTGAAAATGAAAAGCTATAATTACTTGTAATTGGGCTTCAGAATTTTTGAAAATTGGAAAATTCTTTTCCAGAGGTTTAAGATCACTCCAAATCATAACCTGTAGAAAATAGGAAATAATTTTCTGTTCAATTTAAAAGTGATTTAATTTACACTTTGACAGCTATTTTCCTTTGATATTTTGGTAGGGGAAATCATTCAGCTATGGTGGTTATTACTAAAATCTTTTCTGATATCCTTTTTTCTATCTGTATCACAAGTGTATTTTGATTTCTTTAAGCCCAAACAGAATCTGCTGCAGTTTAATAAGGATATAGAGCAATTTTGGAATGCTTGAGTTTACTAAACGTATGCCCACATTTTATTTATTTGTTTGTTTGTTTCTTGGTCTTTGTAGTTACTTCATTCTGTTTTAACGAAAGCACAATGTTCTTCAGTGCTTTAATCTTCCTAAATTTAAGTGCAAGCTGAAAAAACCTGCTGTATGTTGTAGTTTGGGATATTTTTTCCTATACACTTGCAAGTCTGTAGAACCCAGTTGTTTGAAAACAATTACTTCAAATTTCTACATTACTACGAATAACCATCATCATTATCATAAATATTGCAAAGAACGTGCTGCCTATTTACCTTTTTTAAAAATCTTTTCAAGAGACCTGAGTAGGATAGCTAGTGTAAGATCACATTGTGTTCAGTTCAGCAAGCAGCCAGGACAAGTCTTCCAAAACCCTGATGCTCTGGCAAAGGGAGGAACCTCTAGAGTTAGCACAGGGTTCAGGGGTTTATGGCCAAGCAGAAACTGAATTAAACCAAGGTAGCAGGCGGGATCCTGCAGCGTGGAACTGGCAGCCAGAGGGAAACCAGCTAATTGTCACTTTCAGGCTTGAGGTTAAAACTGGATTCTGAGTATGTCAGTCTTTTTCAGCCCTAAGTGTGACATGTGGAGAAGAGTGGGTAGACAGTTGTTTTCACACAGGGGAATTTAAGGACAATTACATACATAGTGAAAAACTATAGTGGAGAGTAAACCTGCAAGCCTTGTCTTTTCCTTGTCAGTTTGGGACAATCACTTAGGTCAAGGCACATACTGCTTGAGTTAAGCTTTTTGTAGGCATATTTCAAGTTGTTGTGGGTCTTTTCAGTATTTAGCACTTGTGGTATGGGCCAGTCTATACAGGATGTATGGAAGAAGTCATGCTCCTAGCACTCATGTCCATTGCAAAGGGAGGAGATTTGTAGAAGAGATGGGTATAAACACAGAAAGGAACCTTTTGCAGTGGACACACTAATGATAGAACACTTAGGTACATACCCATTTTCATCAGTTTTCATTCCAAAAGAGTATTTCTTTATCCCAGTGAAAAATTGAGGCGTGGAAAGAGATTTGGCCACGGACATCTTGTAAGCCAGTGATAAAGCCAAGAATAGAAACAAGCTCTTTGTGTTCCCACCTGGTAATCAGGATTGTAAGACTTGAGGCAAGCCAGTATTCTGTTTTGGGACAATGCCAGAGATATAATTTCTAGTAGTTACTGAGGCCTAGCCTTACTACAGCCTCTGACTTTCAATTGGTATCCATCTAACTTCAGTGTCATGATTTTTTTTATAATCCAATTCCTCAACTGGTTAAAAATACCACATGTTCTTGTAGGTGAAGCAGGTGGGATCTGCTAGAGCTAACACAACTTTGGATACCATATATTGGCATTCTGCAGCTTCCTGCATCATTCATTGAATATCTGGCACTATGCAGCCAGTTCATCCTTCATCAATAGTTTGGTTTGTGTCATTGGACCTTCTGTGGATCAAACAATTCTCCCAAAACTGAATAATTTCATATTTTAAATTGAACCAGAAGCCAAGTACAAATCTGCATTTTTGTTATTTTTAAATTAGAATAGCTCAATGAAGAATGGGATCTCTTGATGGAGGGATACTTTTTTTTTTTGAGATGGTTTTATTATGCACAGAGCTCTTATTTCTTTTTCTGTTTGAAAGAACAGGATACCATATTTTCCCAAGACTAACAATATTTTTAAAATTATTTTTGAGCTGTAATGGCTATAAGAGCTTTTCTAGATCTGCTTTGTTGGCTTCTTGCCAATGACTGCTGTGGAAAGTACATCTTCATGCAAAGATGTGTGTGTTCTCTTTGAAGGTTAACAAGGGCCTGCAGAGCACAGCCTAAGCATCTGGCTCATGAGATTAAAAACCTCAGAAGGAAAGTGCCATAGACCTCAGAGGATGAGTAACCACCTTAAAAAGAAGGATAAGTGTGAACAGACAGCCTAAAAAATGGGGGAAAATATTGATCAGCAGGAAATTTGTCTCTTTTTAGTGAACAAGAAGTGTAAGGCTCTACTGACAACTGATAAAAATCAAGCTCCCAGATTTGGCAAAGGGCATTAAAAAAAGTAATGAGAAGTCTAGTAGGTGATTACTCTGAAGGTTATACTAGGATATATCTTATTAAATATTTTCATTATTGACCTGTCTGCACACACACACAAACAAAATGAAATTGTAGTTTTGAAAACCTGCTGAGAGCATAGAACTGGGAGACAATGTTGGTATGTTGGAGGGTTGGAATGCCACAAGAATTGCATTATATTGAGGTCTAGAGTTTTAGAAATTGGATGGCATGTAATCAGAATGCAAGGTTGGTCACTTAGATACTAGCACGGTTTTCACATAACATTTGGGAGCTTGGTGGGAGGACTTCAGCAGTTTGTTGCTTCTCCAGCAATGCCTCCATTGCAGACCTTAATTTAATGAGTTTTCTCCTTCCTGATTTATTTCCTTATGAAGGCAGTCCCCTAGATGCCTGATTCCTGACAGTTTATTAAAAATTAAATTGTCAGCAAATTTACAAAACCTATGTAATGGTTTATTTTCATGCTTGTGATGAATATCCATTACAGGATTTTATCCTTATAGTTAGAAAAGGAAGTTATTTTGGTTTTTTTGGTGTTCTCTTTTATTTTCTTTCCCTCCTTTATTTATTTTTTATAAATACAAATAAATCAAACATCAAATAAATATCCCATCATTTAGTTAAACAGACATGTGACACTGTGTGACACACATGATCTTTTGGACTATGTGGTGTCCAGCATATCCTGAAATAATTTTCTTGACAGTGCTTCAGGGTTTGTTTGGAGGAGGTTTCTATCTTCATACATACATATAAAAACATAGGAAATAACCCAATATTGTTTCTGAAGTTGAAAGTTAGTATCAGCCTCATAAATATATTATCTGATACTCCAGATTTCCTATGTGTAAAGCTGTTTGGGTGTGAGTTTCCCAACAGTAAAAAGGAGTCTGATACAGCATTAAGGACGTGAATTTGTGCCCAGATTCTGGCAATAATGTGGATGCTGTGCTGGAGTGCAGTTACACAAAAAAGCTATGACTGTCTGCATGATTAATATTTTTCCCTCTGTTGCTAAAGAGGTATTCAAACGAATGTTCTGCACCATTGGGACAGCTCTGTGTCCATGGAGAAGTTAGTAGGAAATAGAGAAGTTCTGAGTTGTACTTTCTAGAAAGATTCCTGTATTATTATTATAAAATCCTATTTCTGGCATGTTTTACTTCCTCTACCCACACATGTATGCATGTCCCTTTTCTTAACAGCTCTTCTCCAGCTCATTCACCAACCTGTAGCTGACCTACAGGTCAACACCCTGTTGACCCCATGAAATCCTGTCATTGCAAATTCAGTCATGTTGATTCTGGCCTTTTGAGCTCCATGCTTGACTTGTGCACCAGCTCATGGGAGAGCATCTCTTACCCCATTAGCTGCCTAGCTGGTTTCCTACACCACCAAAGTGAGTTCTCCCCTCACAGCTCAGGTCCCCACATCCCATGTGCCATGAGTGTTTTTTCTCATGGACCACTGGATCTTCCACCTTGTTCTTAGTCTGTTGACTGATTTCTCAAGCAAATCCTACACAGGAAATGCACGTCTCCCACCACCTCTTTCCTCCCTCTGGGTTCCCAGGATGAGAAGTTGCAATCCTTCCCATTGTGCAGGCGCAGCCTCTGCTCAGTATTACAAAGGGAAGAGAAGGGAATGGGCTGGAGGAGCGTGAAATCTCTGCCTGATCAGAATCAGCCTTCCATGGGCTCAGCAAGAGGGAGTTCCTTAACTATATGTGATTCAGACTCTGATGGTGAAAAGAGGGATGTTTCTGGGAGTTGAAGGATAGCATGCAGAACTAGTAGTTATCAAATCTAACCAGAAAGTTTTTTTTTTGGTTTGTTTTGAAAATGTAACAAAAACATTCTTAAAATATAGAAGCAAACCCACTGCATTTCCTGCAGGGCTGAATTGTATCCCATACTTTTCCTTTATTACCTGTGGGTCTTACTGTGGAAGGAAGATTGTGTTGTGTACTTTAAGGCTTTCCCATGCAATTTGGAATAACTTCTAATATCCTTTTATAGTTTCGTAGAGAAAATAGTGATTTTATGTATCTTTAATTCTGAGCTTTATATATGAATTATTGTGCTGTTACTTAAAATCATTTGCAGTAAGATAATTCAGACTTCTCTTTGAGTCAAGCCTAAGAAAATATCTGTAAATTAGTGCTAATGGTCAGTGTGGCTGAGAGAGAAATTCTTTCATGTTTGGAATTGACTGTAAGATTGAACTTACTCCAATTTATTGCAAAGTCAATATTCAGTTTAAAAATTAAAAAGGTTAATAATTATTAGGTTTTCAGAGGAAAGTACTAGTGTTATGACCTGCCTAACATCATACAGCTACAAAAATGCTATAAAATGATTTTTTAAGCTTATATTTATAGTGAGTAGATGGCTTATTCCTTCATCTCACTACTTATGCATCCATGAACTGTTAATTAATACTTTTGCAGTAATTACAGAATATTTTAAATATACATCATTCTTCTGAATTTTAAAAGATCAGGAATTTTTTATTAATTTAAAAGGATAGTAGGACTGACCCACACTTTCATCAGCTCTTTAATAAAGAGGTGCTTTTTTAGATCATTTAAATTTTTACATTTTGATTGCAAGGAATAATAAAAAGTCTTTTTTTCATACTTTTTTTCCATTTGCTCTTCTAAGCTGGGTCACCATTGTATCAAAAAAGGTCATTGTTTTCCATAAAAAGGTGAGTGATTGCCTGCAAGTATTGATAAAAGGGGAGCTTGGATCCTTACTCTTTTGACTCCTGGCATGCAATTTTCTTTATACAGGGAGCTGTGGTTTGTAACAGAAATTTTAATTCCATTTAGTTTCTTCTTCTTTTTCACCACTGTGTTACATGCCTGAGAATGTTTAACCCAAATAATTTGATACCTCTTTGCAATGGAGCTTCTCCCAACACTCCTTGATATATGGCTGCCATGGAACACAGAAGAAACCAGAGCACAATTTTTAGATGAGCAATACAGTGTGGAAAATTCAGCGGCTAGGTTTGTGTGGAGAGATAATACCTCATAATCAAACACCTGATACCCTTGGAAAAGACACATAAACTTCAGGCACTTCTAGCTCTTCCTCAGATATGAGGTAGCATTTGCAGCCTTTGAGCTTGACAGAAGTAGAGATCAGTTGCCTTGGAGAGTAGTTGATTAGGCTTATTAGAAGAATTCAGAGGAAAGGAGGATTGCTACTTTTGGAGCAGAGGAATCGTTTGAACAGGAGAGACAGCAGGAGAAAACAAGAAAAGTGAAAATCAACAGGCACAGAGAGTTCCTGCAGGACACCCATGCACCCTGATCTCAGCCTTCCAAAGTAGGGGGTCAGCTCCCTGGAGGCAAGTGTACACTGCCAAGGAGGTGCCTTCCTTGGGAACAGGGAGGTGGTGGAAAGCTGTAGCAACAGTGAAATGGGTTAGAAATAGTAAATACTATTAAAAGATGAAGTTGTTGGCTGCAAATTTGAAAATCATAGAAAACCTCCCACGTATCAAGAAAGGGGGTCTTGATGATTATTTTAATCTTTATAAAACACAAGTGAATTTTCATGTGTTTCATGTGTCATTTTTCATCTGTCTTCATAATCATCTGTATGCATATATAAGTTGTGTTCCCTGGCTTGAGTATGATGTGAAGAAACTTCTTTGGATTTCATCACATTCCTATTTTTAATGCAGATTTTAGAATTACCCTTCTTAAGATTTGGTGGGGTTTGTGTGTTTTGTTTTAAAACAAAGAACAAACAAAGCACTGTATTTCCTAAAGTTAAGACATCCAAGTAATGGCTAACTGACTGGTTAGTTGTGCTGCATATAAAACTGTTTGTGTAAATGTTTGTTTTCCTGTGTCATAGCCAGATTGGCTCACTGCAAGCTGTCCATGTTCACGAATTTTGTTAGACCGCACAAATGTAGAAGCTGGAGGCACAGATGCTTGACCACTGCTCTGTTCCTGCTTAAATGTGTCTCTTGGACTTGAGTAGGTGATTTCCAGTAAGCTGTTTGTTCATAGATCTCTATTTGTGAGTTATTTGCTCACATCTGATACAAATCATGATGCAGTTCACAGAACTGAATAGGCAGAGCAAATATTTCCACAGATTGTTTGTGTCTAAGTAACTGGATCTATGCCCATGGCAGCACTCATCTGCTCACCTTTTCCACATTCATGTGTTTAAGGATACCCTTAATTTTGTCTGCCTTGCATTTGCTCCAGTTGTCTTACCTTTTCTTTCTCTTGACCCAATAGTGAGATGTTCTGAGCAGGGCACTCTCCCTGCCTGCAGACAGAAGGGAAGGTGAGCTGTGTTTGTGCATAGCAGGTCTTTTGCTTTTATGCTGTATTATTGGCTACCTTGTGTTCTTGCATAATATTGTTTACAGAGTACATAGTAAAACACAACATATATGTGCAGCAGCTTGTAGGAAGGGAGTGAAATAGTCTACCATAAACTACATTGAGTTTGCTGAGCTGAGAAGTACTTTGTGATCCTGGTCAGCCCTTGTTTTTTATTCTGTGTTAAGGTTCAGAGATTTCTGATTCCTCTTTATACCTCCTTTCTGTAGGAGAGGTCTTATGTGAAGGCTAGGAAGTGTAATATGTTTTGACTATCTTCCTAATCTGTGTAAGTGGGCAATACTGGGCTCTAATATACACCCACAGAACAGTTCTGCTACTCAGTCTGAGTACCATTACTTAGGCTGGATGCAACACAATTAAGGACATTGATCATTTAAGATTGTCTTTCCACAGGAACTTTTATGAAATACAGTTAAGGGACACACTTGTTTGCAGTGTTCTTACAAGTTCAGTTGTCTTCAAAGTGGTTTACTTCATTAAGATACATATTTTTGGTGGTGTTTGTGATGAGTTTTTATAGATTATTTAGGCACGTGGCTGTTGTTCTGAGGTAGCATACATGTTTTACAAGCAAATTTGTGATGGGAAACAATATTTTATTCCTGTCCCTTTCAGAGTGGTATACTAAATGTTGTCATTTCTTTCCCGTGATAAACTTCTGAGTCCTAGGCTAGCTGCTATCACAGGCTACTGTGTTACCTGAACAGTTACCTGAACAGATTCTTCAGTTTGCTACTACCAGTATTTCAAGAATTTCTGTTTTAAAAATTGCAATTTCTTAATTTCAAGAATTTTATAATATGGACTGGTTGACACCTCTTTCTTTTAAATATTGGAACTGATGGATCACTTGGAGAATCTTATTTTATGTTTTGCCTGTTTGCTTGTGCAGTGAGTTGTGTAGTGTCATGGTATAAATTTTTTTGAACCTTAGCTGTCTACCAGTAGTAACTTGTAAGTCCCAGTTTATTGTGAAGATTTGCTGTATGGTTGGTGTTGCAAAAGTTGACACTTGAGAGGGAGATGAACTGAGTATTTTAGGCAGAATTCAGAATCTATGAAATGTAAGGTTTTAGCACATCCTGTGTTTTTACAGATGCAATCTAAACTTTTAAAAATAATAAGCCCCAAATGCAAAATAGGGTCTTGAGTAAAAGCTAGATATCAGTGAGTTTTGAAAATACCTGATTGTAACAGTATTACATTTTATAGATGGAGACATACATCAGCTATGAAAGCTTTTGATTATATCTTTACCTGTGACACTGAAGCACAGTATCATCCAGATTTTATTCTGGGGTGGGTTTGTGCTGCCGTTTCTGTACTTCCTGAGTTTCTTCCTTCTCTCCTCATTTCAAAAAATTTTGAGGAATTTTTATTTTGTATTGTTTCTGTTAAGGACACTAGGCCTAAGAATCTGGTCTACCAGTGGAATTGGAAGTAGCATCAAAAATATTGTGGTGGAGGGATGTTTCATAATATATATGAAGTGCAAAATGCTTTACTGAAGAAAAGGTGGACTAGCATTAGATGAATGGCAGCGTATGCTTGTAGTTATTTAAATACTGAGTTGATTTTGAACTCTGCTTGTCTCTACTGGAGAAGGGAGTATTGGGAATCAGTACACACCAAAAACTTTACAAAACAAGTATTTTACCTGCCATACTCTGATGTAATGTATTACGTGTTACAACTGCAGTAGCAAGATGCATTTTCTAAACAGAAGGAAAAAGTGCTTATGGCTTTTCATGATCTCTTGCAAGTTACAAAGTAAAATCCATTTCACTGTTCCTAAAACCATAACTCCTCCCTGGACCTTTGTGGTTCACGTACATCTCATAAAAGGTCTGTAAAGCAAAGCAAAGCGTTTGTTCGGGTGTGCTGCTGCTGCTTTGATTTAACAAGGGCAGGGAGCGGCCACTGCTGCAGTCTGATGCTCTGGGCCTCACCATGGCCCAGCAACCAGGTACCAGCCTGCCACGGGCCCCAAGGTAAAGGTTGTGTCCTTCATGTAGCTCGTCATCTCCTGTCACCTGCACCAGCTACACTCGCATGTCAGCACAGACAAGCTGTTTGACACATAACTGAGGGAAAAAAGACACTGGACTGGAAAATGTAACAGCTCCACCCTGCCACTAATTTTTTTTTTTTCCTAGTCTTTATTAATGCTCTCGCACTTCTTAGTTTATGAGAAGAGTTCTTGTGAATGCGTTAACACTTCCACAAAGGAAGAGTGTTGCTGGCTTGTGTGCTGGACTGCAGTGTCAGCCAGTGCTTCCTATATCAGGCATTGAAATTAAGCACGGTACAACCAGTGCTCAGCAGACCTGGATGCAATTCATCTGAGTAGTCAGACACAGAGAAATGCCTTATAAGTTTGCTATGTTTTTCTGATTTCGGTAAATCCATATCTGGATTCCATTATCACATAATTGCAGTTGGACATAAGATCCCCCTAGAAAACAGTTCTGAGCAAACCAGCATTTTAGAAATGGTCTACTGCTGTGTACTTGAATTGAGTTTCAGTACTAGCAAACCAGTCAAGAAAAAGATTTGTCTGCACTTATAACTAAGAGCCAAGGACTTCTTGGTCATGAGAGGTAAGATTTTGTGTAGTCTCTCTGTGCCCCAGGTTCACTTTCCTTGGGCAAATTACTAAAGTCAGCAATTTCAAACTTAGGAGACTGGAGTTAGGTGTTGACAGCCATCTTTAAGTACCTAAATAAGTGGTCTCATTTTAAGAGGTCCTGAGCACACAATTCTTTCTGACTTCAAAAGAAGCTGCAAATGCTGTGTCCACTTTGATTAATTGAAAGGCTGACCATCAAAGTGAAATTATGTTGCCAAGCTAAAGGAAAAGAAATAAAGACTTAGAACACTGTATAAATCAATCGCAGATCAGAGTTTACTGGGTATAAAATGTACAGCATCTTATGTGCCCTTTTGTACTTTCTGAATCTCACTGGGCCCAAAACTACAACAGAAAACCCCTCACGGTTTGTGAAATATGGCAATGCCCAGAAACATTTGCCAGTTTAGCCACTGAAAAATAGATATGGCTGCTCAAAATTTATACTGTTTGCTAGAGCCTTAGGTGAAAAGGAAACGAAATTTTAAAATGCTTATTTTTTTTCATTTGAAGGTAATGTCTTAAATCCTCAGGAGATGAACAGCCTACTACCTTCCCCTACTTTGATCGATCTGTCTTTAAGGCATGATTTACACCTTATTATAGTACTTCAGGTTACGGCCTCTGTTCTGGAAAGTTTTGTGGAGATAGGTATCTGGGGAGGAAAGGGAAAAAAAAAAAGACCTGATAAGTACCCCAATGGAAAGAAAGGCTCCAGTTTGTGTGTGTGCATGTGTTGGTCGTGTTTGCCAGTCCTCACAGCAGAGGGAATGTTCTATGCAATGGAAACTTCAGCTGGGGACTGAATAACTCATGAGGCATACTATCATGAGAAGACAGAATTTGCTAATACCACTGTTTGCAGAATTACAGGGTTTTTTTGGGCTCGGTTTGCCAGCTCTTAGACCCTCATGGTGTTGTCTGGGTCATCAGCACATTCAGGCAAACCAGAGTGCCCAGTTTAAACGTGCCTTTTGTGGTGCAGATGCGTATTTGGCATAATGTCGACTGAGCCATCACCAGTGCTGTTACTCAAAATTACCACAAATTTGGCACAAAATGAATGTTCGGTAGTGAGTAATGGAAGGTAATAGTTTCTATCACAAGCATGTCACCTTCCCCATTTTAGCAGCTCCTTGACACCAGCACCCAAATACTGATCTGCCTGTACAGCCCTCTGATGCATCTTCTAGTGACAGAGGCTGCCATTACTGGTGTCTGTGGTTGTGGAAACAGGAATTGTTTTTGTCCTTTCCTGCCTGACCTTCAGTATTGGGAGGTGTGTGTGAATTTGGAAATCTGTTTTTTTTGTCTTCATTATCTCCAATACTTTTGTATACAGCAGAAGGCTAGGTGATAAGTTTTTGTCATGGCTCTTTTATGTTGCAGGAGTGCCTTCTGTTATCTGATAAGTAAGTCAAGCAGCACAAACGATTATTAAGTATAATTGTTTGTTTATATAAATATGACAGTAAAATAGGTTACTCACACAGGCCAAGTGACCCAATTATTCAGATTTTGAATGTGTAGAGGAGACGTGCTATATTGCTGCACTTCAGGGAAGGAAAACCTATGTTGAATTGCTCAGTAAGTTCATTTTTTTTTTTATAGTGGTAGTACCCTGTTGATGGGGAACTGCTGGAGAGTCCCTCAATACTACATGTCATATTTTTGTCCCTAGAAAAGAAAGCTGTTGTAGTAAGTGGCCCTTAATAAGTGACCATTTCCTGCAGTAAATGCTGATCTACCCAGGTCTTTCTTTCAGAAAGTTTAATTGGACATAAGTAAAGTGATACCATTAAGTCTCAGCCCAAGTCTTCTATAGCTCCTACTTGATATTTTCAGCTTCTTGATTTAAAGGTGGGCTTGGGGGGTTCCATTAGGATTGCCACAGGCTTTAATCTTAATCCTCAGGTAAAAAAAAGTCTTAAAATTATATAGAAAGGTTCATTAACCCTCCTGAATTTCTTCAAAACACGTGGCTTCAATAGGAAGCTAGCTAAACTGAGGGAACTAGCATTCTCAGTCAGAGTCGTTTGGCTGACCATAGCCTTTGTAGTTTAGCCATCTGTTTAAAAATCCACAACACAACCAAAACCATCTAAAACAATAGTAAAGCCTCAGTAAAGCAGAAGAATGAGTGTGATTAATCTATTAGTATTTCAGTAGTGTATTGCTCTGCCATGCCTGTTTATTTGTAGCTGAACAGCAGACCACTGTAACAGTGCAGAGGTCTGTAAAAACAGGGCTTCCTCTTGCAGCTTCCTGTTGAGCAGGAGCAAACACAAACTGTACTCTGCTGTTAAGTTGTGCGTAGCCCATCTTTACGTGTATCTCCCCTGACAGACCTTTATTGTGCACCTCGGGGTCAGCCACTGGATGCTGCTTTATTTCAGATCGCGAAACTGATCCCTGTAGTCAGATTTACAAGAACAGGCTATTGCCCAGTTCACATAGAGCAGCTCCGGCCCTAAGGGAGATCAGCTTCTAGACTGGGATCTCCAAGCAAGGTTTCATTACTCCTCATTTCCTCCAGAAACCTGTCTGAGCGACAAGGAAGCTGTTAAAAAGTATTTTATCAACATTTTCTTTAAGGAATGTGGATTTGCCCAAAATGAAACATTCTAAGGAAGTGCAAACTTCTGACTTGTTTCCTGCCTTCTTACCTGGCAAATTTTCTGGGACTTTGTGGCAGCTTGCTTGAGGAAGTTTGTTTGAGTTTGCATCCTCCAGGGCCTCCACTCCACTGTGCCACTGAAACAGGAGCCTGGCAGCAGTGGTGCTGCTGGGAGATCTTGACCTCCTGGCAGGAATGCCCTCAGAAGTTAACAGCTTCAGGGAAAATAGGGAAACTGGAATTTATATAGTGGATCCTACAAGGAATTATTTTTTTCCTGAGGTTTAGTTTCACTGCAGTTCATCCAGCTAGTAAATACTCAATTGTAAAATATGCTTCAAGGTTTAGAGACTGAAAGTTTCTCAAATTACTCAACCTTCCCTCAACCAGTCATAGAATCTTCCAGAACTGGAATAGCCGGCTGCTCCCCTTTTGTTTAGGAAAGGGACATGTATGTTTATTTTTTTTGTATCTTTCTGGTGTTACTTTTCTGTCTGGGCGTGCTTTCTGGACACTGCAGATGTTACTACTTGGAGCTCAATTTAGAAGTCTTAGTATAACTAAAGAAATTCTGGTAAAAAACCCTATATATAAGCAAATACTGGGTTTTTTTTTTCAGGACATTGAAAAGATTTGCAAAGAAAATGCTGCTTGACATTGCACTCATATTTATGTCTTTATGTTACATCTGCTAAAAGCATATGCAGTTAGGTTAGTTTTGGATTTTGTTGTTAGATGTCTCAGGTATGTTGATGTCTACCTTTCGTTGAATGCAGGCTTGTGTGGGGCTGAGAAATTCTGGGAGCACTCCCAATATTCAGTTGAATTGACAGATATATTCTTAAAACAAGGAGTGTGTTGGGTTTTTTTTTGTTGTTGCTGTTTTGTGGTTTCTTTACCTTCAGTAAATTTCAGGTATACCAAACTAGTAATATTTAACAAATTCACACCCATCAAGTTTGTAATGTTGGAATTAAATGAATTTTCCAATGAGCATCAGGTAGTCTACAATAAGCAAGACTTCTTAATTTTCTTTTTTGTACACACAGATAAACATCCAGCTTAGCTTTGTGCATAATTACAATTACTACCACATTTTCTTTTGTTGCAATTTTAAATAGTTTTTGTTCTTAAATTTCTTATTTATGTGCAAAAACAAATGTACCCCTTCGCCTGTTTCTCTATATTTGGAATTGCGTAATGTTAGAGGTTTTTTTGTTTTATGTTTGCTAGGGAGTTAGAACTGTGAAATCCTGTTTAATTGCTCTAGCAGAATTGTAGGATTTGTGGAGGGAAACACCCGCCCCCCCCACCAAAAAAAATCCCACTCCAAAACAAAACCAAATTACTGAAATAAAAAACCTATAGCAAATTCTATAAGAAGAAAAGTATATGGCTCTTCTACTCACTCTAATTGCCCCACTAGTTTTTCAGATATTTTCAGAGGTCTTTAATTATTTAAAATTTATATGACATTTTACAATTGCTGTTATTTTATACTCTGAAAAATTGGTTACTTTCATGTCTGAAATCACAGGGAAGTCATATGAACTAAATATTACATTCTTGCCACTGCTTTTATGCATTGCATGTTTAGCATCTAACTAAAATGCGAGTAGAAAGCTCATCTTGAAAGAGACTACTTAATTAAAAATTAAACGATGAATTAAAACTTAAATTATGCAAAACTAATAAGCTACGTTACCAAAACACACAATTAATTTGCTACAATATATGGAAAGAAAATGTTAGTGGTTTTACTTTTGTTTCATGTTTGCATTGCAGTCTGCACAGGCTGCTGTTTTGGAATTCCTCACCTTGAAATATTTGACATACCTGAATTAAGATATAAATCCGTGATTTTTAGGTTGTGAGTTTTGCAAAACTCATCAGAGATTAAAACTTCGATAGTGCAAAGGAATCTGTTATAAAGTGGGGCAAATCCAATTATTTTTCAATTAGTGCAGTATCACTTCTGTGTATAAGATTCAAATCAGTGCATCAGATCACCTTGTGCAAATCGATAGATTAAAATGGACTTGTTGACAAAAATTGCAATTTAACCTATTGCTCTAATTCCATGGTATAACGGCTTTATTTTTTACTGGAATTGCTTTCAACTAATTGCAAATGCTGAGATTCTGCATACAGTAATTATGTGTGCTTACCTTTATAGAGACCAGATGAAGCATGCCTTTAAATTCTGTGTTCATTTTAGCTGTTTAAAGGAGGTATTCCCTAAGTCCTGTGTCAGAGGCACAGGAAGGTATTTTCTTAGCAGATGTGGGGATGTGTTCCTGTATGTCTAAAATACTACAGTGGCCGAATACTAGACATGCTGCAAAGTCCTCTGTGCTTTACTGTAACACAAGCAAAGGGAGACATTTTCAGTAGTATCTGCTGGTGTCTTTCATGATTGTAGTCTTCAACCTGGGTAAAGCTTAGATGGCTGAAGGAAAGGAATTAGGGAATTAAAGAAAACTCCATCTGATTAAGTTAATTATGAAGCTTGAATCTAATACTTTATTATTACTGTACACTGGAAGGTGGAACTACATTTACATTTGCAATTTTTTACATTTTAGTATTACATAAAATAACATTTGCTTTTAATGTTTCATATCAAATATCTTCAGCACTTTTCTCTCAGGTCTTGCTAATTTAGCCTTTGTAGCTATATAAGTAGTTGTTTATCTGGCACTATAATTTAAAAGTTTACATTAAAAATAAAATCAATACTGGGATAAAAGCATGAAGAGTACAGCTAAAATAATTTATAATAGCTCTGTTGGTGATGGAAATCTAAGGAATGAGTGTTGTGTATAATAAAGGCAATTACCTGAGCTGCTTATAAGGAAAAATAACTGCTTTTGGTGTTGGGGGATGGAAGGAGGAGATCATGGAAGCAGTTACAGCTCTAATTTTCTGGGTTGAGCTATGTTAGCCCTCGCATAAATTGCAGCAGCCTAGAGGTACATGTGCCATCTGAGGATTGCATTCTGCCCTGACATCTTTGTGAATGTGTCAGAGAGGTGTGGGGGAAAGAGAGCAAAGGCACTGGTGTCTGCTGGGGGGTTTGCATGCACTTGGGGGTCTCAGATTTCCTCAATCATCTTCTCACACGTCAAATACAGTCTTTGGTTGGTTTGTGCAACTTAAAGTCCAGTGGAGCGGGCTGTGATAAGAAAACTGGTTTGGTATTTAACCTAAGTGATTCTTCTTACTTCTGCATTTATCAGGTAAAAGTTCTCTCTTCAACAAAATGAAGTGTTTAATCTACTATCACAAAGAGTGAAACGTGAATAAAGATTGACTTGGACATAATCTTTCTAACTACTCTTGATGGACATCTTAAGATTCGGCTTAATTTAATTGAAATCTTAAACTCTGTCTTTTTGGGAAGCTCCTTTCTTTTATGTCCATGGTTAAGTGAGCAAGGCAATGACATGCTCCCTTAACAACTGTTCGAGAATCATCGGGCTGATTGACTAATGTTTCTGCCCTTTTTATGCACTTCTGGTGTTCCATCATGGCTTTCTCCGTCCTGTGCATATAAGTGGATTTATCTGAATGATAATAAGCCAGATGGTTGGGTGGTAGGCCAGGTATTTTGAAGGTAAGCATATTCTTTGTCATAGAGCCATGTTAGCCAGGAGCTCTGCACCACATTTCAAATCCTTCAGCAGTCTCCCCAGGAGGTGGCAGCTGTAGAAGCCTAATGGATATCATCACCTTCAACTGTCAGCTCCTTTTTTCCTGTCTGTCATGACTGTTTACTTCTGATCATACCAGTTGACATTTATGTGTCACAATAGAAAACTGAACCAGTGCAGGAGTAAAGGCGACACTGGCTTTACGGTTACTTCTTGTATCACAACAGGCAGCTGGCAACTCATTAACACCATGTGGAGTGTCAAGCATATAGTATATTAAATAAAATTAATGCCTACAGGCCCTGTAAATAAGGAGATGGCCATAGCAGACAATGAAATTACATGAATGGTTGAAACAGGAATAGTGGAGGTGACAGATTTAAAAAATAGGGGAAAAAAAAAAGAGAGAAAAAAGGCAGGGAGCAGGGATGAGTCCATAGGCCAAGGTACATGAACATCTTAAACCTTTGACTGTCATTCCTTGTCATTTTCTTATTTACCCTCTGAAGAAATGTGGCATGGTTCTGCCAGGTGTCTGGTGACTTACTGGAATCTCTGTGTTTGGCAGCAATGGCAGTGTTAAGATCCTCAAAGATACCGCCCACATTCTCTTTAGCCATTATTCGACAGTGAGCATGAGTATGGAAGACTTGGGTCCAGTTGTGGTGATCCAGGAGAGCATTTTAGCTTGAGTACAGTCCTGATAGTGATGAATACAAAAGTGCTTTTCTTCATAAATAGCTAACATGGCTTTATATAAAGTGACCTTGGAGTCCTTTACTCACATTCTCTGGAATAACCCCATGTCTTTTGTATTAGATAGCTTGTGTGGGCCGTTGGTCATTTGCTTTTCTCTATTTGCAAATACTGCTCCGTGCCTTCTGTCTCATGTAGTAAATGGTTTGGCTAAGCCACGGGCTTAATTTTGGCAGGTAAAACACCTGAGGCATAGGTATGGTGAAACAATTTATATAATTTATATGAGGTGCTTCATCCTAGATAATCTAAAATTTACAAAAAGTTTTTTACAGGGTAAAACTTCTTAAAAATGTAATCAATAATTTCAAATTAATTTTCTATTTCCGAATTTTAAAGCATAAATTGACATTAGGATCTTTTTACTTAATGGGAATTTTAGATCATATTTGGATTTATTTACTTAAATATGTTGGATAGAGGTGTTCCAGTTGTTCTATAGACTACTAAAATACTATCATGCATTCCAGGAAACATAGCAAATGGTGTCTAGAGGAAATGATGGGTGGAATTTAGTACAGAAAATGTCATTACAATCACAAAATTTTATACTCACTGGATATCATAAAGCACTGAATTTTCCTTTAATTTAAACAGGCAGATCCTGTAGACTGCAAATAAGCTGTCTTTGGGCACTGTTGTGACAATGCTGTGCCTGCTACTAGTACATGTTGGTTCAGGTAAGCTCAACAGGCAAGAATTTACATGGCACATCAGTCTGTTATGCCATTAAGCTGATGGAAGCATGTTTAAAGAGAAAAAGAGCAAACAATACATATTTTTGTTACTTTAACAAGCTGCTTTATAATTTCCGATAAGAAACAAGAAAAAAACCCGCTATTCATTGTCATAATTAAATTGCTACAAAAAAGTAATTGTGGACCAGTGTATTGTCTCATTAAAAGAAAAAAAAGGTACCTGCTTTGATCTCATCTTTTGGCAGTTTATTTTATGCATTTATTGTTCGTTAATTAGAGTTCCTACATATTTGCCCTTCTTGCCTGATTGCCTTTGCCTTTTATAGCTACGGTGAGCTTTCCTTGCCTTTGCATTTGAGATGAGCTGAGATAGCCACCTACAGTGATTGCGTCAGTTCCCTTCATAATTTTTATTAATCCTCACTGAGGATTTCTTCCCCCCCTAATGAAAACAGAGGTCTCCTGTATTTCATTTACTTTTTTCATGTTCTCAGGATCATCTGTCATTCTGGATGGTTTCTTATATCTGTTCTCTACTTCCTCAAGGTGGCTGGGATGCTGTTTTGAGTGTGTGGCCCTGCTAGAGCAGTGCATACTGCTAGAATAATACTCTCTGACTCCTATGTGACAAAATGGTCGGGTTTTCAAAGGCTGCAGGCCAGCCAGTAGCTGACCCAGCTACTGTTGTGGGCTGGCCAGCTTGCTGACAGTGGAGCAGTTGAAGTGACATGCAGATGGCATAGGGGCATTGCTGCCTTTTCTGGTGTGGCTATAGGATTTGGGGGATCTGATGGTGATTACAATGATGCAACTACTGTTTTGTTTTTCTTACAATGCTGTCAGAGAACATCCACCAGTATGCAATGAAGTGAAATAAGTGGATCTTGTAGTTAAAGCTTGTTAAAAACTCCTAATGTATAACTTCTAAACGTTTTTCGTATAGCTGCAAGGTATAAAGCAGCTGCAGTTCAGAATGCAGAATAGAACTACTGGGTTGTTTTAATTTTCCAATTAAATGACACATAATAAATAAAAAAGTAAGTGCCCATAAACTAGGAGGAGGATTAAAAAACACAATTTTTTTTTTAGTATTAGATCATGTTACTTAATGTGTTGCTCTGTTTATTTTATTAACAGATCAAAGGGGATACTTAGTGAGCTTTGAGCAGTTTGTAAGAATTTGTGTTCAAAATTTTATTGCATTGTTACATGGACAATATTCTTTCATTCTGGGATAATGAGGAAAGGCAAAATCCTATCTTGCATCAAGCATAAATAAAAAAAAATTGATAGACACATTCTATCTAAAGGAGAATATAAGATCATTATGTATTTTTTCCTTTATCTGTGTTTTGCCAAAGAACTGGTGTAGGTGGCCAGTCTGTCTGTGGCGCTTCTCTTTGCTCAGAGGAATATGCTTTGGTTACCACCTTCCCCTCAGATACTCTGGGCAGCACAGACCCTGCTTTGTGGTGACTTTACCCAGTAACTTGCCCAGGAGGCAGCAGCCGATGTTTCTTGCTGTAGGGAGCAGCGTGAATGCTCAGCTGTTGACCACCACAGGACCTTATTTCACTCTTCCTTTGCCTTACCCTGCTCCTGGGCAGTGTAGGTGGCTCATGGGGTTTCTGCCTGTGCCATGCTGGCACTGGAGCTGCCAGTCTGGTGCTGGGAGCATCCTTGCCCACTGGGGCTTAACAGGGGCCCCGCTCCCTCTGCCACTCCCCAGGAATGGGGTCTGACCTAGGGCTTGGCTGGCAGAGCCTGAGGGGAGGGGGTGCTGCCTCCTCCATGCCTACAGGCATGGCTTCAACCATGAGGGCCTTCTGTGTTTGGGTTTGTGGTGCCAACAATATCCTGCCATTTTCACTGGAAGCCTCCTGATAGTGTGCATTTAGGTAAGAATCCTGAAAAGATTACTGACTGGGGTGGGGGGTATTCATAGTGATCTCTCTGCCCCTGTACTGTGTGCTAAAAGCCTCACAGGGCTGCAGGAGGCACGGAAATAGTTGGTTTTGGCTGGCTGTTGAGTGGCTGCTGGGGCACATGGGCTTTGTGTGCCCCCAGCAGTAGATTTCTTGCTAATCTGGCAGAGACCATTTTACCTGAGTGCCTGTACCAGGCTGAGAGCTACAACCTGCTTTCCCCCTTGGTGGTGGCTCTGTAGGAAAGGGAGACTAACAGGAGAGGCAGCATCAACAGTGAAAGCTTCCATAATGTCAGGAAGAAATTTCTCTTTACCACATCCCAATATTTTTCTGTTCATGGAAGCTGAGATAAATATGCGTGCTTGCTTCAGTGGTTTTTGGTAGATGTACAATATTCACTGCATTATTTTCCTGGTTTTGTGTTACTGTGAGAAGATAAACTCATTTAAAATTTTCTTTTGTTTGTGAAACTTGATTAAAAATAAGATTTTAACAGTTCTTGAGCAGATTTTTCTCATCCTGCTGCCTTTGATCCAGTTTATCTGGAGAAGGAACAGCACAACTCAGTTTTCCTTTCTGTCTCTCTGTTCTGGTTGTCCCTATAATTTTAGAAGAATAGTTATAAGAATAATATATATATATAAGGATAATTTCTAGTGACACTTTATTGACAAATGGTTTGAAAACTGAACCAATGCCATACTTCTCATAGCTAGTTGCTTCATTAATTTGTATAATATAACAAATCAATTTGCAAACATGTTTAATTAGGTGTAGATAAAGATAAATGATGAGCAGAACTACACATAAGTATAAAACGTTTGAAATGCATTTAGTGGACGTGTCTTTCTAACCCTGAAGTCCATTGAATAAAAAATGTAAATCTGTGTAGTTAAATCCTACTGCTAAATGCAGTTTTACTTGCTTTTTTCTGGTTTTTTTTCTTGCAGTAAGCACAGAATGCATGAAGGTACAGGATTTAAGTGGATTTTTGTTCTAAAAAGAAATACTCTCTGTTTTGAGGAATACTTTTATTAGGCTAACTGTTGTATCCTTGACAATCTGCATGAACATTTTAATGCTGTTTTGAGATAGAGCATTTTCTAATTTAGTAATGAATAGCACTGTAGGGTCTTACACACTGCTTTGATTCAATTTTGGGAAATGGGAGCTAACCACTTTAGGTATTTCAAAGCACACTGTATTCTTTGGAGTTGCATAATATAAACCAGTGTCAGTAGATTTTCTGAATGCCTGAATCTGTCCTTTTGAAGGCGTTTGCTATTTATTTCAAAATAAAAGGGTTACTGCAGAGGCACCTGGGCTTGTGAGGAAGAAAAGGGATGCTGACACCTGGCAGATAGTTTCCTGGCGACGTAACGGGGTCTAAAATATTGAGGTGGACAGTGCTTCTTTGAGGTAGCGTGTACTCCATGCTGTGCCGCATGCTTTAGAGCTACGCCTGACTTTTGCCTGCGACAGCTCCGGTGCTGTGAGCTATCGGAGCCGCGCGTCGCTTCAGGTGTGCTCCCAGAGCCTGCAAAGAATCCAAGCATCTTGGCCGGGCGGCAGTCTGCCCGATGACCTTTTTCGCATGGAGCTCGATGATGGGTTGTGAAGGGGAGAGCTGGTTACAGTCAGGACTGGGGGGACCTGCCGTGGTGTGATGGCAGGTTCAAATCAAACCCAATAGTTGCTTCTTGTACTTTCTTCCCATGTCCTGCCAGCTTGCTGTATGGCTGCCACAACGGTAACCCTGTGAGTGGCTTGATTGGTGAGGATTTACATGTGTGCTAATTAGAGTGGAATAAATGATTGGCTGTTTGCTGCATCGCCATAAAGGGTGCCCAGATGTACACACTACGTGAACATAATGTGCACGGGCATGGCGCATCAAAGTTTGTCAGCTGCATTACCTCAGCAGGCTTAGGGCCTGTCGGAGAGCATTTGCTGATAATTGTCCCCTATGATTTAGTGTCTGACTTGGTGAAAGTGAAGGACCTCAAAGTACTGTCTTGGCAAGGGAATTTTTGATCGTTTAACAAAAGTAATAAACGAGCTAAAATCTGTCAAATGAGGGTGAAAAAAATAAATTTAGAGCTATAAGCAAGCAGTCTTAACTGAAGAATTCTGTGTGCTTGGAAATAGTTCGGAACGTAACACTAACTAAGCACCAAATTAGCTGCTGCAATTAACAATAGACACTGAACAGAGTGTTTAATTACGCCTAATTTGTTGTGATACAGCACAAGTCTTCAGTTTTGAAAATCCCCCAGATGCCCAAGTATCCCCTGTATAGCCGAAATGCACTAAACTTTGCACACTTCGCTAATTTACCACAGAAAATACAGAACATGCCGTTTCATTTTAAAAATCTGCTTTAGATGAAGGAAGAATAGTTTATGTTTAGAAGTGATCATTCTTTTCAATCTCTCTTAAATGAAAAAAAATCTGGGCTATATATTTTTTCATGAAAATATACAATTAAGAAAAATCCCTCACCTATCGTATTTATGCACAAAAATCGGTAATATCTGATTACTTTGACAAGTAATTTTGTACTTACATGTTCACAATATTGATAATGTATTAATGTAGAATGATTAAATGGTTAAGCTGCCATATTAAAGTTATGAGCAGGAACATTTATCCAGCATAGCTAAGCAGGAACAAAGACTGTCCATTTACAGATGGCATTATTCAATCTCTGAACTGCTCAAAGATGTTAGCATTACAGCATTGATTCTGAGCACTGATACTGTGCCTCACTCCAATGACCCAATAGAGTTAAGTGATAAGGTTAAGTTAATTACTGTATCTGTGCTATACAGCTTCCACATGATTACTGCTGAGAAAGATAGTGATTCTTCTTGCTTTAATTAAGCAAAAGAGAATGAAAAGATATAATTGGTTTTTATAATAATCCTGTCTTATATCACTATCAACAAGCGTCATGTGTTTTTTCTACAACTTTGTTGCACGAATTCCTAGCAGCAAAATTTAAACAGTAGAATGTAGAAGTAAATTATTTAAATCCCTGTCCTAAAACACAGTGTCAGCTAAAGAATTAAATAGTTAATAGCTGTACTAATACTTCTGTAGCACCAAAGCGCCTGTGACAGTAAACTGTGTACCAGCTATGAACAATCCGTATTTGACAGTTAAAGAGAATCTGCTATTTTTTTCTATTTACATTATTACATTATTTTATTTTAACAAATGTTTTATTTTTGTTTCTAATAATGTATCAAATGGCAGTACTGTGACTTTAATGTTGTTTTGTGATCAAGAGCTTTAACAGTATTTTATTTTAAATTTGCTTATTAGTTGTCCAAAATTGTTGCCTTTGGTTTGAAGGTGAAAGGGAGTTGTAAAAGGTTCAGAAAAAAAGCCCAAGCAGTCTCCTGTAGGATAATACTCTTTTTCTTTCCTCTAGTCATGCGTATAATAAAATGTATGTATATCGTGAGGTATGCAAAAGCAGTTATACATTGAAAATAATGAATATAGATGAAAGCTGGCAGTGAAAGAAGGGGAGAGAGATAGTAGGTAGGTTTTAGTTCTTCACGTGTTAAGCCCTGATTCTGTGAACTGTTCTGCACAGGTAATCCCATGTCTCTGTATTGAGCTCTGCTAACTCTCACAAGTTTACAAAGGTTTGCCATGCAGACGAGATTATTTTACCATATCTTTGCTTATGTAAGTAACCTCACAACAATTGCTCCTGGTTCTTACCATTTTCCCAAATGCTGCCTCCCTAGCAGGAAGGGAACACGTGTTGCCTTTCATTGTTGCTGCATTACACAGGTGCAAAGGTGCTAGTGGTTAGTGAGCTACAGATTTCTGCTTTCTCATTGTGTTTTTGTTTTAAAATATATTTGTGATGTGTCAAATTCATTGGAACAGGAGTACTGATAGAGATTGTTAGATTAAAAATATCAGAGTGCCCGTTTTCTAATTTTTCTCTACATGTGTGAAAGGAAAGCTTTTTGTTTCTTATCCTGTAAATAGGCATGACTTTAAAACTTCGTTGAACAAAAAAAAATTTGGAAAAAGAGGTTCCATGCTGCATATATAAATTTTTAGCAAAGTAATTGGTAGTCCAGGATAAGATGTATATTCTTTACTAAGTGCTATGAATATATTTTAATATTATTCTTTTATTCACAATAGTAAAGTTTTATCTCCTTAGCAATGATTTGTTTGCAAATAGGATGCAGTGAGATTAAAATTGTGGCGCTGGGGATTTTAAAAGCTGCTTGGTACCCTGTCTGCCTACGGACAACCTCCTCCTATTTTGTAGCTACACAGAATTAATTGGATAGTGTTTCATTTCCATAGAAGGCTTGTATGCAATGGTATGTAGTTCAAACCATACTTCTTTTATTCTGTATTTCTAATTTCTTCTTCTCGACAAAAACATTTCCTTGGAGCAATAAATTCTTAGTATTTTAAGTAAGAGAAAAACCAGCTATGTCCAATGTTTGTGGTATTCTTTTTTGATAGCAAGTGTGTTTAGATGCTTGTTGTGTGTTTATGAAAACACTGTAGAGCAGCTGTTGCAGAACCTGTATATGAATAGAGAGAATCTTGTGTGTGGGGATCCATGGCTGCCATGCCAGGAGATCAAGGGAAGAAAGAGAGAGAGGTATTCCAAATTATCAAACCCTAACATTTATAAATAATTTCAGAGTAGTTAAGGGTCTTGTTTGGAAGGAAAGCACTAGGACTTGGATGAGAATAGGGTATGAAGGTATGAAGTAACATGTGGGCTGTTTTAAGAAATCTATTTGATTTTGTTTCTAGTTAATTCCATGAATTTGAAAATCTCAGTCACAGGATTTATTGGACCATTTCTTCCATTACCTTTCTATTGGTCTCTGCTCTCTCATTCTCAGAAGAGAAAACTGAAGTAAATAATCACTCTTAATTTAGGAGATATACTAACGGATGTGCTAACAAATTATATATGTGGCTCAGTCAATATTGAGGATTGGTTGGGTTAGCAGAGAAGATTCTGAAAAATCAGGGTGTTTTGTGGCTTGGGGGTCCCTGTATTTTCTCGTTCAGTAGGTGAACGGAGGATTTCCAGCTCTTTGCCTGTCAACCTGATGTCTTTTGTCAGCTCTGTAGTCAATTTTTTAAAAGGCTCTTGACGTTTATTGCAAACAGATGCAATGACAATTGAAACATTTTATTCTAATTCTTTTGTCTTAATAAATATATTCATCTGGAAAGCAGAATCTCTTTTTCTCCTCACTTGAGTGTTATAGTTAGCATTGGTGATGGGAAAGTAAAGCAATTGTGCAGAAAATGAAAAAGCATTTTATGAGAAAGAATGCTCTGAGAATTTCTGATTTCTCCATGTACAGTAAATATTTTGAAATGTAAAGAACATCCCAACTTCTGAATTCTTAGTAAGTCTTCAGATAACGGAAGCACAGATACAGAAGGCAGACATTACGTGTTTCATAATGATATCTGCTCTCTTGCTGTTTGATTGCACAGACAATTTGACAGTGATGGACATTACTCATGCTTTATTATTTTTAAAAACATTTCTAACATTTAACGTCTCATAGGAAGAGAAATGAACAGGGGACGATTTCAGTCTTCGTGACAACTGAGCATCCGTGTCCCTTCAGTCCTTTGACATGCAGTGTAATACAGAAGAGCTAATAGCTGTGAGTAAGCAGAGGCCATATAGCATTTCCTTCCTGCAAGACATATGATGGGTTAGCACTGTGCAATAATAACAATTTTCTTTAGTTATGTGCTTCTTAATGTATCAAGATGTTTACATATTTCAGCTGAGGTGGTGCTTATTTCATTAGGTCACATTGAGGAAAAGCAGCTTGTAAAGTTGCTTTCATATGTCAAAGTAATGATAAAATGAGTTTGAGTCCTTTATGATCAAGAACATTTTCTGCCTCTTTTTAATGATATAGAATAGTAATGACCTGCAGTTTCATTTATTCTTGGAAAAAGTATAATTGCAAAAATTAAGTTGTCATACACCACAGCTCAGCAAAGTTACTTTCCTATAAGTCTGTGGTCACAGTATGTTTTTTTGCAATTCAGCATCTGGCTCTGTGGGGTACTGATGGCTTCTATGAAGTAAAGTACCAGGGTGAGCAATTAAATGTAAAATGACAGCATAAAATATGATCATTACGGTTATACAAAAGACACATTTATGAATTTTGCAGATAACTGTCATTTTTTTCTACTCATATTTGCTCTTTCTTTGTTAGCTTAATATTTCTCATGCAATTCATTTTTTTTCTTCTAAAAAGTGAACAATGCCTTTTTAATTATCCTGACACTTGTTTGTGTCTTTCTTATTTGTCACATTTGAAGGCTAATGATAACTCTTTCACTTTGTACTGACACTATACTTTCAACTTTATTTCAAAATCAAGGACTATTTTTTAAATTAACACGAAGGTTGCATGATTAGGCTAGAATTTCTTATGGAAATCAGTTTGTGTAGTGTTGATCAGATAATGTGCTGCACCTGAAAGAAAGATTATCTGTGTTCAATTCTCAGGGGCTAGCAAGCAATGTTTTGAAGTGTGCTTTTTGAATTTAGCTTGTGTTTTGTCATTGAAGAGAGAAGATTGGTCGTGATAGAAGTTATTTAAGCCATATTAGTTATCAAAAATACTGTATAGATCTTTCTCTGTGTGTTTTCTTTGCAAATATCTGTTTCCATACTAGAATAAGAATCCTTTCTGTAGTTTATATATTTGCTGTTTTGTGTGGGAGTTGTGTCATGTTCATAAGATACATACATATACACACACTATATATGTGTAATTGCATAGTATACTGATAATGATAGTACTTTCTACCAATATCTTTTGCATATATTGAAAGAAAGGGGAAAAAACCCCAGGAAAATGACCACAAAACCCTAACATTCCAAAGAATCCTAGTAATGCCAATAAACCCATTATATTTCTGTTCTGATGCTTTCACTTTTTCTTCAAAAGCACTTACTGGTTTCTAGTGCTGCCACAAAGGACACTGCAGCAATATACAGCTTTATCTGCAATTTCCAAAACCCTGGCACCCAGCAAGGGACAGGGGAATGAAAGCTCTTTCATCTCCTTTCCCAGAGAAGTCATAACCTACTTACAAAAGCTCATTAAGGATGGCAGTCATCAAGATTGCTGAGCAAAAGGTATCTGTTTACCATGTATTTAAGAAACAAGCAAAACCTAGCACTAATGACTAATTATTCACATTTGCTCTCTCTAGAAAGTGAGGTGCTCTTCCCTTCCTTTTCTCCCATAGTAGCTTTTTAAATGCATGTATCGCCGTGGAGAGCATGTGCCTTGTGAAAGTACCAAATGCTATTTAAATGTCTGAATGAGGGAGGCAGTGTTTTTCTTGGAAGCCCCTGTCTTCCCAGCTGCCTTTGACAGGGAGTATTAAGGGAGATCCCTGGTGTTTGGGAGAGGGGGGGCAGTGGGGTTTGGGGTAGGGGTGGCTGGGCTGCAGTTCGGCCTTCACCTGGGGAAGGTCCCTTCACCACCACAGGTCAGGAGGAGGCAGAATCCCATTATGTTCAATGGGAAATGTGAGATGGTTTAAGCAGCTCTCCCCTCGATTAAATTGATGGCACAGTAACCTGGCATTGATTCCCTGGTGATAAGGGAGATGACCCCACTTAAGACGGCGGAGAAAAAAATGATAGGAGCAGAGACTGTAGTTCTCAGTCTGCATTATGCGTAGAAATAGATGATACACAGAATTTAAAGGGGTAGGTAACTCAAACTGGAAATACTCGCTTCACCAAGACCTTCCCTGTTACAAAAACTCTTCAAAGTTGACTGGCTTTTAAGTAGCAATTTGAGATGGAGATGGAGATTTAAGAATCTTGGAGCATTTCTATTTAGAGCACCTATTGTGTAATCTCCACAGTCCTGTAGCGTAGAGAAAGGCTTGTGATAAAAAGAATTGGAAATTAAAAGGGATAATATCTGTAGCAGACAGTCTCAAGGGGATTCAGTATCTCTCAAGCAAGTATGATTCCAATATAAGCTCCTCAACTGAAAATGTTATTAGGTACAAATAAGAGCTAATTTTTTACAGTTTATGTCTCTGGGAATCTGAAATGGAAAACAGGTGAAGAGTCAGAATTAATTAAGGGAGAGGAAGAAGAGTTAGCTATCCTAGCATCCTTTAAAATCTAAAATGCCATGAATAGCAAACAGTGTTGTGGGAAAGACAGTGCTGTGAAGAGGTGGGTTTGCTGTAGCTGGGTAACTCTCATAGGTTTGGGAGACTTGGCTGTAATGTGCAAACCTGTTTTCTTTACAGTGTGGTTTTAGGTACTCAGCTTGGGGTAGATTAAAAGTCTTTAGGAAAAAATTGTTTTGATTATTACTATGAAGGTATATTATAAAAGTGGATTTTTTTATCTAAGCACCATACAACCATGTAATAGCTGCTTGAATGTTTGGATGAGGTCTGATAAAACCATGAGGAATGCAGCACCTGGAAGAAAATTGTTCCCTGGTTTCTAAATTACAGGTTAGCTGTTGTATAAAGTGCTGCTTAGAGTGGTTGCTGTTTGAAAAGGAACTGTTTGTCTGTAGTCATATAGAGCAACAACTGATAAAAAAACCCAGAGAAAATCTCATAAAAAAGAGCACAAAAATTTTCCTGTGGTGTAAGCAACCAAGTTTTGCTAATCTGAACTTGGACAGTATTGCTGTGTTATACTACAGTATACTTTTTCAACTGCTTTCTTGTTCACTGACATAGCTTTTATTAGGGAAAAATAAATTGTTAACTTTTATGGTGCCTCAGAAGTCTTAACCGAGTGTAACTGATCCAGGCATGTCTACAGAAGTGCCTTTAGCTCAGTAGATTTGAAAGGTGTGAACTTGTCTGTTCGTCTCTGTGAGGTGTTAATTCAGATGCCCAGTGATGATGGCTTAAATGTCAATATTGTTAACTGCTCTGTTATTCATGGCCATGAAAGGAGAGAGGGAAGACAGACTCTTCTGCACAATTAACTGAACTGACATCTCTCTTTGGTTCCACAAAACTTAGCTGTTGGAAGATAGGGCTGTCTCCTGTATTTTCTTTCTGCTTTTCAGGAAGAGTGAAGCATAAGCTGCCTTGCAAGGGCCATCAGTGTATGTGATTTTCTGACAGGCATCATCCGTTAACAGCACTATTATCTACTTAGAGCAATACTTTAATTAGGGGACTTGAGAAATAAGCTCTGCCTATTCAGTGGGTTTGCAGAGAGACTTTGAGAACCTGCTCTATCCTCCCTTTTTAACATGGGTGCCAATTGCTAAAAAGATGAAACCAAAAAAGAATATGTCTAGAGTACACCTTTTATTTCCTTCTGACTTTAGTTTATTTATGTCTTTTAAGTCCAATATGTTTCTGGCTAAACACATAGAGACTTGCATCATTCTCTTGCTTAGGAACTTACCTCCTTGAGAGTACATGTTGTTGAGTAGGTATAATGGGCCTCATCATTTAACTTTGAAAAGACAAGAATATTGCAAGTATGGCCTTTTTATATTGTTATAGAGAAGTTAAATGTTTACTATAAGTCTTTTACTTTTCATTTTCTGTTTTCAAAAACTTCCACTGTCCAACAGAAAATATATGTTAAAGACAGCCGCTGCCTCTGCATCTCCTGCACAAATGAAAATGGCATAATTCCAAGGTTTTCAGTGTTGTATATAAAAGGAGAATTACTGTACTGCACGCAGAATATATCAGCTTAGGAGAATGTGACCATAATGAGGAAAGAAAATCAAAGAAGTTGCAAAGTTCAAAGAGTGAAAACCATGTGCTACATAGTGCTGTTGGATGTCTTGCATTTTTTCAGCTGCCACATTGCTTACAAGCTACCTGAAATGTGGCGCTCTGGAAGAATAATAATGTTTGAAATGTTTTGTTTTGTTAGTACTGGTATAAGTAGGTAGGGGAAAGGAAGATATGATGGTTTTTTAAAGCATTTGATGACGTTAACAAACAGGCCATGAAGTTTAATACCCCAGTATAAAGATTGTCCTGCCGCTGGGTAAAGATGTCCCAGTCTTGAATTACTTAATTGCCAGCATGGCAATGGCCCCATTCACTTTGGTCATTTGAGGCTTTCCCTCTTAGAATATTCACTACCAGCAAAAAAGAGTAGACGGCTAAATTGTTCTATTTTTCATTTGATAAATGAGGGAAAAATAATTACTGCTATGGTTATGGAACATACCTTGTTTTAACATCTCTGTTTAGTGTTTAAACAGCTTTTTAAAGCTTTTTAAAAATCTTCAGCTTTCAGAATAACCTAGGTAGGTTTAAAATATTGGTTACACAGTCTTCTGGCCTCCAATAAGCAAATGTAGTTCTATCACAAATATACCTGCATTTGTGCTTATTATGAACACTTCTCTGTCACTGACCAAAGCTATCTAAGTGAATAGATTATGATAGCATATGTTTTTGTCATGTGGAATGTAGTCATGAATAAGGGAATATTTTGTGTAAGTTTATTAAATTAGTTTAGCTTTAACAAAGGTGACTTGGAAGGTCTAAGCTCCTAACAGTTGTGTTGGCTCTGCTGATGCTCTGTTCACATCTTAGTGCTTTAGGTTATCAGTTTTGTTTGCTGTGGTTGCACCTGTGTTAGAGAAACTACTCTGAAAGGCAAGAAGGCACAGCCTTTGCCACAAGGAGTTTGCATTTAACAGACAGACAAATTAGGTTCCAAGATTAACCTGTGCCCATGTAACAGGTTAAAACCCTTACAAATTAGTGCCCTGGACTGCTGCCAAAGCACATGTGTGATTGGCTCTTGTGTATTTAAACTTCAGTAGTTAAGAATGGCAAAAAACCCCTATTTGACTGTAGATGGTACTTTAATATACTGCTCACAGATAGGCTAATTCCAGTTATTGCCAGAGAAGATGACAATGCTGCAAACATAGCCTAGCTCTTCCTCCATCCTGCTTTTTAATCAAGAAATTCTGTAGATGAATGATGATAATGGAGGGTACTGCAAAATGCCAACTGTCTTGTCCATTTTGCACATGACAGTGGTGTCTGGTACAGTGGTGTTTCATTAGGAAGGACGGCCCTGTGCTCTGATACTTGTAGTGTGTGGGCTGAGGGCATCCACTCATTAATGAAGCACTAAGAGCAACTCCACCGTAACATTCAGCGTGGCAGGGATGTGAAGGTATATAAGGCTTCTTGTGGATCTGAGAGCTGATTCTGGGTAGATCCAGTACATGGTTGGATGTTTTAATTTCTTTACCTCACAAATGAAGGAAATAAAAATATTAAACTAGAATGACATGCTATTTTAATACTGTGCAATATATGAATAAAAGAAGTGTTTTGATGCATGGAAATAAAGGATTTTTGTTCTGGTTGCTGTTGCACACTTATAACTGGGCAAGTTTCTACCTCACTGAATTTATGTTCTGAGAAAGACTAGAATATAGTAAACTCTGAATTTCTAGATTGCAGCCCTATAGCTGTAGAAATTGTTCCTTTCTTTTTGATAGATGTTACCACTCTATCGTCTGGCATGTATATATAATGTGATAAAGTGTGTGTTATAGTTAAACATACCTGGCCTGCCTGTTTACAAGTACCTTGAGAATTCCAATGAAAAGATTCTTCTTTTGTTTTATTTAATTTGGAATTAAATTTTCTGGATTTTGATACCAGCTTTGAATTGAAATTTGGGTATCTGTTTTACACAGACTTCTGAGTATTTTTGAGCTGAAATGTTTGGATTCATCATTAAAACTGAAAATAAGTCTGAAACATAGTAGAAGTTTTGTGACTATTGAGCAAGATGCATATGGACAGTGCAATGGGTTGTGATTTCAAAGGTAATCATGCTTTTGGAGTTTCCTAAGCACTAGGTGCCTGAATTTACAACAGTATTAATGTCATTTAATGCACTTTTTGGTTTGTGTTTGCACAATAAATGTGTGATATGTCATTACAGAGTAATATGTTCTAATAACGAATGATCAATTTTTGTGAGTATTCTCCGTAGCATTTTTTGTTGGCACAGTCAATATTTCTGTTGTTTTAACAGTGAATGTGTAAGGAATCATGTGTCAAAAACACTCAGCTGAAGGCCTTGCAGAGACAGGATATGCCTTCAAGTATAGTAAAAAGGCTTACTCCACTGGGGTGGTAGGGTTGCAGCACCACAGCACTGCTGGATCTTTGGGAAAGAAGCATAGCTGCTGCTATAATAAGAAACGTGAGCATGCTGTCATGGTTGGTGAGGCTCTAAAGACCAGGCAGGGAGTGGTCCAGTACAGAAAATAGAGGATTTTTGATTCCATAGATTATGTCATAATCCTCAGTTGTGCTATGTATTTCAAATTAATATTATTTTTTCAAGATCTCATGTCTTAGCAAGACCCTGGAGTTGCATGCACTGCAGTGGTGAGTAGTCTTAAGGGTAGGAGGAATTTAGAGCCAACAGTGAGTTTAACTTCAGGCCAGCAAGGTAAAACCCATGTTAAGAGAAAGGAGGGAGCTTGTTAGACACACAGGAATGGGAACAACCACTGAGTTACAATTAAAGTGCTGTTGGCTTATTTAAGGATGGAGGCATCTGTCAACCAGTCTTCTGTTTGAAAGCCCTGAGAAATCATACAAAATAAACTGTCCCTCGTTAACTTGATTTGTGCTCTTTCTGTGAGAGATGTGTTTTCCTTGTTTGTGTGAGACAGAATGATCTGATTTCCTCTATGCATAGCTCGAATATTGTAAAATTGCATATCTGATTTAGGGTAAAATAAACCTTTTCCAATTAATAAACCTGCGAATAGGTCAACTTCAAAGACAGCATCATAAAACACCCACAAGTGGCCATTAAATATTTATGGACCGAGCATTTGTTAGAATTATCAATGGGTATCATAGATTTGAAAGGCTGTATCCCCATGAATAAACGACGATATTAAGCATTTGTAACCACTTTATAATTAAGGATACTTTGAAACTAGACTTCTGGTACTTTCTTTGTGGTGGTTGTTGAAAATGTCAGATGTTGGACTGTTGGAGTTGTACAGTGTGGTCTTCCTGGTAGGATATTGTCAAGGTAAGAGTGTCATAAAAAGAAAGAAAAACAAGCTAATGTCTTTTAGACAACAGAAAAAAAATTAATAAAGGGAATGAACACTCAAGGGAGGGAGCAGCCTAGCTCCAACTAAAACATCAAGCACATGTGTCATTTCTTTGGATTGTTTGGACTTCAAATCTTTGGACTTCAGTTTGAAGACAGATTCTGGATATTGTCTTTCTTTAAGGCTGTTATTCGTAGTGTAACTAGTGACTTAGGACCTCATAAAAATCAGGTGTGGGATGAAAATAGTATAAACCAAAACCTGCATCTTCTAAAGCAGGGACTTGTTAATGACCACAGCATTGAACGGCTGTGAAAGCTGATCTGAGCTTGTGAGGTTGCCAAAATTTGGTGCTATCCTAACCACGGAGCTTTATCCCTTGCCTCTTCTTGTCAAACATAGCTCAGAAAGCTGTAAAGTAAGCTGGATGAGCATGACATTAGTTTTTAGACTAAAAGGAAATTAGCCACTGGTTACATCAGCGAGCTCATCTTGCGGATGGCCAAGTGAGAAGCATTAGGGATGCAGGTAAGGCAGAGCGTATGGGAAAGGGGCAGTGCAGAGCTCAAGTGCCTTTTGAAATGCCAGGCTTTCTAAACCTGCTACCTTTGGAATCTCAGGTTCCTCATTTGAGAATATGGCTGTGTTAGCAGCAACACTGAGAAATGATTGGGTTGGCTTCAGGCTTGTGCCAATGACAGAAGTAAAGTAAGATTCTTGTTGCCTTTGGAACAGGAAGTTGCACTTAAATATGAGGAAGAACTTCTTTACGGTGCAGATGACTGCGCACTGGAAGAGATTGCCCAAAGAGGTTGTGGAGTCTCCCTTGCTGGAGATACTCAAGAGCTGTCTGGATGCAATCCTGTGCCCTGTGCTGTGGGATGACCCTTCCTGAGCAGAAGGGTTGGACCAGATGACCCACTGTGGTCCCTTCCAACACGACCTATTCTGTGATCCAACCTTTTAAATCCTGGTGTCTGGTGAACAGTAACTATGGACTTGTCCTCCCTACTATAAAGCACTGTTCTGTCACTGTTGAAGAGGCATATTTAGGTTTTAGGAAGCACGGCATGTATGTGCTTCTAGGTATCTTCACCATTGTCTCTGTGTAATGGCTCCACTTGTTTGAATGTTGTGCAGTGCCTGTATATGTGTGTGTGTGTATATATATATGCACCTATTTATATAATAAATTATATTAAAATGACCAAATCTTCCCTCTCTTTTATAAACTAGGCAGTTTAACAAAGTAATTATCTCCAACTTACTCTGACGCTTGAAAAAGCCCATTTTTTTCTGGCTTAAAAAAGAAATAGTTAGTTGTCTTTTACATCTCCTGGAAAGAGCAGAAGTTTTAGGGAGGGGTGGTTTCTTTTTTATGTTCTTTTAATCTCATATCTGAATTCTGAGATGCAGCAAGCTTGGTCATCCCCTTTTTATTTGGTGGTATGTGCTCATTCTTTTTCATGATCACACTCTGGTTTTGGTGTTCCACTTATGGATTTTTTTTTTTAATTTTCCGTCCTTATTTTCTTCTTGAATGTATATTCTTGTAAATTGTTTCTTCGTTTTGTCTGTTAACGAAGTATAAGCTCAGCATTGATGGCACATAGACCTTTTAACTTGTAGCGGAAGTGCCAAGCAGGGGTTATGTTACTCTTATTACTGCTTGTACAAAGTGTTCTTTGGAAACAGTGGTGCCATGCTATCAGATATTTTATCAGTTCTGGGAAACAATGCTAAGCTAAATGAATGCTGAAGAATGTGGTTAATATGGAGAAAAAATAGGAGAAAGTAATTAAGTCTTATTTGTCCCTTTAGAATATTCTGTTTAGTAAGATTGTATAGTTAAAATAAGTTCTTATTTGAAACTGTTTGTGTCAAGGTTCTTGCATTTCTATATTAATAATCCTTGTTTGAAGTTGAGTGGCTTTTTATAAATCAAGAATGTGTAACAAGGGTTGTTGTAGAGATCTTTGACGTTTTTGCCCATAGGTACAGGGATGTAAAACTATTTCAGTATTCTGTATATGTTAGTAAATTATCAGTGGTGTACAGCATTTTAACTGCAGCAATCCCAACAAATCAGTTAAGCTCAGACCTTTGCATTAGGGGCAGTACAAATGACATGGTGTCCTTGTAACCACAACATGGTAGAATCACACGCTTTAAAAAAAAAAAATCTTAAATGTATGGGGAAGTATGAAACTTGCTTTTGTTTTGCAAAGGGGTATAGGTAAATAAAAGCATGATTTGCATCTTGCCTTCTCTTATAAGTCAGTAGCCCCACTGTGTCTGAATGATGTGTGTCCCCGCCCTTTTAACTAATAACCTGAATGACCTGACCTGTCCTGCCTGCTGATCCACCTGGGTGCGTGTTCAACACAAATGCCTAAGGCTGCCTTATGGGGGATGTCTTATTGTATTTGTCTAAAGTGGGAAGTATTTAAGAAATAACCAGATTGGAGACATTTGAGGGAAGGGGGCTGGGCAGTAAAGTCTTAATTTGTAATCTTGTGCTATCTACAAAAAGAACCCATTCAATTTGGTTTCCTCTGTTCTAATGGCCTTTTATTATCTTATGTATTTTGTTGGTCCTATCAATCTTTACAATTTCAGTAGTTTATTGTCCATTATTCCTTTTAAAAAAAATGGAACTAAACAAAAAGACCCCAAACTCCTACCTTTTTTGAACTTCTCCATACGTGTTTTTGTTATCCTTGGGTCACATTTCTAATTTTTTTGACATTGTAGCTTAACATTTTCAATCTGTTCAATATTTAAAATGGGTAATTTTGCAATGTTTTGAATAATTAAACCAGTTCAATTTTTAATCAATTTAATTTTAAACTTTATGTTTAGGTCAATCTAAACATTGAACCATTTCAAAAGTTAAACAAGATTAATTGTTTGTTTGATCCAAAATTATGGCTATCAAATAAGATTCAGGATTGATTTTGTTCCATGCACTTTATTCTCCTCTTAGACTTTCAAAAGTTGAACTGCTAAAAATTACCAATTAAAAGATTTATTTTGGGTCACACTATTTTTAATAAGATATAATAAAGGTCATTTAATATCATAAAATGTGAATTTAAATTGTGATTTTTAATTTCAAGGTGCCTCATGTACATTATTAGCTTATTTAAAAAAGCCTGAAATGCTGAAGGAATAGTAAATTGCAAAATATAATAAAGCTGAAGCTTTCCTTTCAAACTTAAGTGTTCAAAAATCTGAAGCATCATGGCAACAGTAAATCACTCTATGATGCTTATGATTAAAAATTTAAGAGTTTTATTTTCTTTCCATGTAGTTATTTTCATACTTAAAAAATAGACTTAATCCTTCTCAACTGCATAGCCTTATCTGTACCATTGTTTTCCTTGGTTTTTATTTTATAATCCTTTTATCAAGTGTCCCTGAAACACATATTCACATCAGAGAGTAAAAATGCTTCCTTCTTGCCTTGACACACTTCCAGCATTTCTACAAGGGGTTTACACTAGAAAGTTGCAAGTCCTGGCACTTGCTGAGTTGAAACAAAATGGGGATAAAACTGTTCCTTTGAATCAAAGTCAGAAAATATGTTGAAATTTAAGGAGGAACATTTCTGTGGCTGAGAAAGTGTGGGCTTCCATCCTGAACCACATGGGATTTATGCTTGGTTAAAGACAGTAAGAAGAACAAAAATGGCACAGAGGGTAAAGAGATCCATCCATGCTTTTGAAGGCCATGCAAAGCTTATGGTAGTTTGGAAAGATGCTCTTAAAAATGCCCCCCCTGCAGTCCTTTCTGCCTTCCTGACAAAGAGCCAGGAGTCTAGGATTTCCAGTGCTTTTTTACAGTGTGCAAAGTCACGTCAGCCGTTCTCGGAGATTTTTGATGCGTGGATGTCTCCTGTCATCCCCAATCATGGTCGTACTCTTGAGCCAGGCCTATCGAAACTGAACTCTGCTGCTTTGCTGCAGGTCAGCTTTCATGGACAATTAGTGTTGTAACAGCACTTTGGTCGCAAGTTGTCGTGAGTGTTTATCATAAAGGCATCATCCCGGGGTGGATCAGCAGTGATCGGCGAATCTCCCGCTTTCTGAAGCATCTCCTGCTCGCCTTTTCGTGGGTGCCGGTCAGGTGACGGCTCCGCGAGGCCTTCCTCACCGCTGCCGTGTTGCCCCAGGCTCTCCGGGTGCGCTGCTTGCCTGCCCTGCTCTCGCTCGCCGTGTTCCCTGTCGTCCCTCTCAGTAGCTGTCAGATGCCCCGGTTGCGGCGCGCTCTGACAAGAATGAAAAGAGCGATCTTCCCGCTGCTGGGCGCCGTGTCAGGATTGACGCCTCGGACGTGCTTGATGCTGCGTGAGGTGCCTGGCTCCAGCAGTATGCAGGAGGAAAGCAATCAATCTTCAAAGTCACTCTACTTATTGCAACTTGATTGCTCCCCCTCCCCATCACCATGGAAACAAATACCTGACTTTTATTATTTGTATTTTTTCGCTTTGAACTTTTATTTCAAAAGTCCGCATTATTTAGAGATCTTCCAAATGCGTTCCTGAACTGCCCTCTTTACTTAACGGGACACAAGCTTAGCTGTGAGTAATGCTACTTTCTTGCTGAACAGATACATTTTTTTAATACTTTTTATCCTTTGGAATTTCTCTAAGCATCTTTAAGAATAAGACCAAATAAAAGTTTTCTGATCCTGCAGATAAGTAGTATTTTCATTTTATGGTTGAAAAAACCAGAAGAGTCTACTGTAGTTTTGCCTCATGTGAAACTGTAGGGAATGTTGCTCTTTTCAGTGTTCTCAGAATTGGGTCCAGAATGATTTACCCGCAAACAGGTGGCAAGTGAGGAAAAGAGCTGGTGTTTTATTGCTATGTCTTTATATACATGTGTAATCCTTTGACATTTTTCTGTGTGTAGTCCTTTGACATTTTTCTTTAGTCTTATGTGTTAATAATTTTAGATTTTGATAGTAATTTTTTTTTTTAATAAATGGTTCTCTTTATCTGATGCTTTACTTGGCCAAATGATACATGCCTTGCAACTGCTTTACTGCAGAATATTTTGTAAAATAGAAATGCTCAGAGCATTGGCAGTGTGATATGGGCATGCAAGAAACCCAGAACTCATCTTCACTCCTCCGTCAAAAAATGTGATGTTTTCTTATCCCTGTAATATATCCATCTGCAGTTCTCTGCTAACTCAAAAAACCCAATTGACTGACATTCATCAAACCTCAAAAAATAGCAAGGTAGAAGCTTCTTTGCTGCACAGTATACATATATATTATATATGGAGTGCATGTGTTTGTGTATTTTTTCAATGTTGCATAAATAGTGTAATTTTTAGCAAAAAAAAAAATTTCTCAGCATAGTTGTAAATCAGGAAATAGAATTATTTTTTATTTCTTTGATTTCTTACTTCTTATTTCTTTGAAATCTGGTTTTGTTTTGAATGTGCACAGAGTTGATTTTGGTTTCTTAAACTGCTTGGATGTGACTTTTGTAAAGGGTGTGAGTATGAGAACACAAACCTATGATCGTGTATTCTTCTTTGTCTTAAAGTTCTGGTTTTTTATCAGGTGCTATATAGGCAGTTAATTTGAAATAGTAGCATAACTTTCCTTTATGTCTGGTTGATTTTGATATGAAAACCAGCAAGTGGGCCTTGTTTCAGTTTGGAAGCTATTGTAGAATAAAACAGACATGTGCTAAGTAAGAAGATAATTCATTTCAGTTGTGGAGAACTGTAGGCATGATAAATGATTTTCCTGTGTAAAATTCCCCATTTCTGAGACAGTATTAGTTTTTACTTTAATTACCAGCTCCAGTAATGTTTCCTATCCATAACTGTCTACAAAATAGACTGTTGCTGAGCAGAGGGTATGGCCTGTTTACTCATCCATTGAAAAGGGTGCCTAAGTTCTACCAAGTCTTCCTTACTTGGTCTGAACTGCCTCATGGGAGAGTGTCCTTCATTTAAATATTTAAATATTAATGTTTCATTTTACAGGCGGAAAACTTCAATGTCATTTTAAGGATATGTAACTTAACTGGGGAATCGGTACCCGTCACAGGAGTGGGTATTATTTTTATTTTTCACCCTAAGGGAAAGCATTTTAGAAAAATGCTACAGTGCTTCCATCTTGAGAAGTTTGACTTGTATCTTGTTTTCTTGTTGCAGAATAACAGCAGCAACAAAAACAACAGAAAGAGGCTGTCAGGGTGGTTTTCTCAAAAATGGTTTAGCTGACATTAGCCACAAATGAGCAGAGCGACACTAACTACTAATTGATTACAGTAATTACGCAGTCTTTGGCTAGTTTGTATTGGCAAACTATATATACTCCTCACATAAATGTGAACTTGCAGAATGCACGGAAAAGGTCACTCTCATTTGCATGATAGGCTTCATTAGAATATGCTAAGGACAAGACCTAGTGTTTTATGACTTCAGGTGATGAATAGCTACCATATTACTCTGCTCGCTGAAAGCATGTTTCAGTCACCTTAATTTACATGCTGTTTTTTAACACCAAGAAAAATCTGTGGGCTGGTAGGGAACTAGCAACAGATAACAGTTTCATTTTATTATGGTTGCATTGCAGATTGTGTTTCATTTTGCTCTTTGTTCTACAGAGGGAACAGACATTATTTTCAATACTTTCTTTTGAGGAGGAAATTCTTCCTGTGATATGTGCATTTCTCTCAGCAATGGCTATTTTGACCCCAAACTACAGTTTTGTTGGCAAGGACAAAAAAAAAATTACCCCATAAATATAGATATTTTACAGTAAGTTTTTCCTCTGAACATGGGGACTGAGGTAGGAAGGCAATTTCTTTAAAGAAAAATCTTTAAAACTGGACATTCCTTGTTGCACTGTTCTTTCCAGCAAGAATGGGAAATGCAGTGTTTTACTTCTAGACTGACTTCAGTGTGCACATGTAATGTAAGAAAAATAATCCTAAAGTCTGAGACAAGAAATGTTTTTCTAAAAAAATACAAAGTATGCATTCAGAGCAATGGGAATCTTGTATTAGAATAGTAATTCTTTCATTTTAACTGCAGTTCTTCTTACCAATCCCACTGTAAAACAGGCAGTAAGGTTTCTCCTCGTATCATTATTTGTATGTTGTAACGCACTAGAATATGAGCCTGATGTTTCTAGATATGGAGCTTTTTAAAAAATTTCTTGGATCACAAAAAGTACTTCTTTGAATAAAACTGGGTAGAAAATAAAAAAAGTGGACAGTTTTATTATAAATTGCAGTTTTGTAATAAAATTGTACAATGAGCTTGCACAAGCTTTTTAAAATATCATTGCTGCCACTGAACAGGTCTGTAATTTATTTATTCAGGAATGTTAGAGGCATTTTTGATTTATTTGTTTTTAGAGAAGTTTTGTTAAGCAAGATAATGAGCAGAGCTGGTGTTAATCATTTACTATGCAACTCTGAAAAATGAAAATTTTGCATATCTTTAGCACTGTTGGGGAAAATAAATTCACTTGTAATGCTAATGGTCTATTGGTATAATTTTTTAAAAATGTTAACTGTTACTCTTGAGAAATCCAATGGATTCATATGCTATGCTAAAAGCTAAACTAATCAATATATAATTTTGCATCCATATGTACATATGTATTGAGCAATCAGAAGTATTTGTTAACTGTAAAGATGAAAAATGAATTTGGGGGTGGTCACTGCCATAGGTGCCTACATATTTGTTTATGAATAGCCCTTCAGGTGAACATACTCCTTGTGTATGCACATAATACAAATAATACAAAGTTTACTTTTTAGAACAGACTTTCAAGAATACTAAATGAGTTTGATCCTATTCCAGGTGGCCAGAGGTTTACAAATACAGCACAGGTTGTCATGGCCTTTGCTAAATAATATTTATTTTAAGGATTTACTGTAACAGTCTAACTAGTATAGGATTTAGTGTAACTAATTTAGAGAATTTAAAGATTAGATGCCCTTTAACTTGTCTCTGTTTATACAGCTCAGAATTGTGATGTGTTCTGTCTGGCATGCTGTCCTCTGATTTTTAGGCTTAGTGTTTTCCATTTTTCAGTTCCCTGCTGAGCAACTGCAGATGGATAAAACTGACTTTGGGTTCCTGATCACCTGATTATGTCTCTCTCTTTTCTCTCTCGGGTTGTTTTTTTGTTGTGTGGTTTGTTTTTTTTTTTTTTTTTTATCAAGAGGTTCTTGGGACCAAACATGCATTACTTCCCTGGAGTTAGTGGCTTTGGCTTTTGGACCATGGTGAAACTGTTAGCTGTATAAAGTGCTGGCAAGGTTGGTTTGGGACTTTGTTCTTTCAGAAAAGGACTCTGTGTTTTCTACCTGTTAAAGCATTCACCGCAGAAGTTAAGGATGGGGAAACAGCCATTTGTCAGGAACTTGACTTATAAATAAATTTAATAATCTATTAAAAACAAATTAAGGAAAGTGTGATCTGAGGAAGACAGATGAATCTTAGTATGTTTTTTTCTGGTTGTGACCTCTGTTCTTCAGAAGTGTTGTAAAGGATAGGAGCCTTTCTCTGCACTGTCAGTAACCTAAGACATTTCTGAATGATGCATGAGCTTTGTCATTTGCCTGTCAAGGAGACATGAACCTCCAATTTAAGCAGGAGTAGTTTGACTTACTCATGTGCTGGTGGACCACATACTGTTGGAACAAGCAGTTGAAATCTGAGTGGGGGGGTCATGCCCTTTTAGACCACCTTCTGAAGGAACATGCTTAGTTTAACTAAGATTTTCTGATACCTGATCTGGTGAAAAAGAAAGGAGGGAAAACGGTACCATTTTACTGAAACATTTTTTAGCATTTTTAGCAGAAACAAGCTTAGTGACTTCTGAAACATTCTGCCACTGTACACATGAACCTCCATCATTGAGGTTGATAATGAATTTGACTGTTTCTTTACTATGGGCTAAATTCCAGGCTGTGTTGTTACTCTGTACTGCACTCCATTGCTTGTCCTTGTTGTTATGCTCTTTTATGCCAGAAAAAGAATGCAGTTTGACAGCTATCACTACAAGTGCCTGTGGACATCATATACAAGCCAAATGCTAGATGGTGATAAATATGTTATGATTAGACCTTGTTATCTAGATCATATGTACTGTAGTGAAACCTACACTTGTTTGCTCTCTTCTTGAGAGGAAGTAGGCTTGCATTAATTTAGAGATACATTTTAGAATTTTCAGTTTGTCTTGTTGATGGAATGAAAAACATAATTTCTAAATGCTTTATGATACAATTTTTTAGTGATGCATCTACAAAAAGGTAAGAAGAAAGGCTATGTTTGTGCTTACCAAAGTAACAAGAAAAAGCAGAATCTTTGGCAACTGCAAGAGCTGCAGATATACAAGGCAAAACATAAGAAGAATAGTGAAAAATGGAATTCCGTTTTAGCCTGAAAAATATTCAAAAGAATTTGCTTGTTCACTTCTATTAATGACTACCTGCTAGCCCTACTTTCCCTCTGTCATGGAGTGTATGAAAAGCAAGGGCAAAGATGTGTAGGTTATGTTGTAGGTGATGTTGGTCCCTCCTCTGCTCATAGTTGTGTCCCAGAAGAGGGAAGAATGAGGTGGTGATGTGTCCCATTTCTAAACATCTCCAGCTGAGGGGATCCGTGGAAAAGTTGATAATATGTAAGAAAAACCAGTTCTTCTCTGGTGGAGTTCTGGAGCAGTAAGCTTGGCCCTCCTGCAGGCAGGTTTCTGCACAGCACAGCTACTGGGTACATGGAAAATCCTGTTAGCTGAATCTTCAGTGTGTCATGGTGTACTGCTGTACCAGCTTCACCCTTAGGCACAGCAATTGTTGCATGTTTTGACCAGTCCAGGGGGTAACTTGTGCTGTAGCTAGCATGGTGTTCCTGTTTTCCAGACGGGTGGGGTTTATTAGAAATAGTAGGCTTGGCTGTGAATTCTTGTGTAAGGGATGGTTGTCACTCACACAACTTCATTTATGTCATGCTGTGACAAAAGAGACTGTGAGTTTGAAGGCTTTTAGGATCCTTTCCAACTCGGCATATTCTGTGATTCTGTGATCAGTGACATTTTTACTAACTGGTACCCAACCTTACTCTGTAATCCCTGATTAGAGGCAGCAATATTGGGTAATTACTTTGACTGGCCTTAAAATAAGTAAGTAAACGTACTCACAATTTTACAACATATACTAATTTTCATCAAGGCTGTTTAAACATGTCTTGAAAAGTAGAATGTGTTTTTAGTGCAAGTGATGGTAAATTCTGAACGACTTGTCAGTACTGTTAAGATTTGTGAAATTCTCTAATAGGTATTCAAGAAGGTAACTTCAATTCTAGGTAATACCTGTGTTCTGAAATGTTATGAAAGGGTTTTTCATACTTCCATTTGTACTTGGCACTGTTCACTTTTGATTTGTAAATTGTGTATATCGTTTTTTGCATTGGTTTTAAATTTGAATGATTGTAACACAACTGTTGAAGGACCTATATTTGAAATGATTGTATTTTTATGACTGAATTAAGATAAAGGCTTGCAGTTGGTGGGTCTGCACACCATCTTTCCCACTTCCCATCCTGAAAAAAATTTAAAAAAAGAAAAAATGCAGAAGAATAGAAAAAAATAGAAATCTGATGATGTCTTCAGGCTTTCTATGCTGTAGCCCTGGTCAGACTGCTTGAGATGTGTTTTGTCCTCATATTTCCAAGTGGAATTTCCTAGATGGATGTACAGGAGTCTAAAGCATAATGAGATATAAATTACGGAGATAACAGGATACTCTCAGCACCCCATTGACTCCAGTCTGCTTTGAGAAGTGAGAATTACCTTCAGATGACATGTAAAAATGGGATTTCTAGGAGAGTGTTTGGCCAGGGATATTGTAATCGATGCTGATTTCTTCCACATCTGTTGTCTTTAAAGTCTCCTAGAGGTGCTCGCAGTATTGGATTCTTCCACTCCTCTAGCCTTGTGTAAGCAGACAGGGTCAGGTAATGAACACAAAGACTACTTTAGATCTAGTTATACAAAATCTCTCCTTGTGAACCTAAGTATGTTGACATTATCAGCAGACAGATGTCCATTTTGTATTGCAGGAATGTGCAGGTTCAAAGAGGCAGAAAAGTGCGATAAGAAAACCTGGCATGAACAACCAGATTCCACTGATGCATGAACACAAACACACCAGCTTGCGGATTCACACATATTCTGAGGCTAAAATAAAATAGTTTCTTGGCAGTTCTTATTCACACTTAATTGGCTAATTGCCCAGCCTGACACTGGCACTGGCAGCATTACAGAGGTAATATTTTTTTTAAAGGGTGAACAGTTCCTCAACAGTATCTGAGATCCTTCAGACAGATATCTTGTTCTTTAACAGCAGGCACAGAAGTTTAGCCATATTTTAGGATCGATGTTTATTTCTATTCAGTGCTAGGAAAAGTGTGTACATTGAAAGCTTCTTTGTTTGCTTGGAGTAAGTAGAGAAGACAGAATATTAACATTAAGCCAAACAATTTTATATGTCTATTCCTGTTTTTATAGGATGCATTAGATGAGAAAAGAAGTCTGGGGTCTTTCCAACATGAGTATCCTGTATTGTGGAGATTTAAATAGAAAGTGCAAGGTGTTTCCCTTTTCGTCGTTAATGTTGGAATGCAGTAGCATGACCAGCTGGTGATGGGTTAAGGGATCAGCTTATAGAAATTTATTGTTCAGAGGGCTGAATAGCTCAGGGGATTAGTAATTGGATACAAATCCCATCACCTCCAGACTGTCTGTTCACATGCAGCTCATCTTCATACTGACCACAACTTGTTACTGTCTGATGATTTTTATGTAACTTCTCTTTTAAAAAGTTTGGCTCCTTTGTATTCCAGTGAAAGTCACCATCAGAAATGACACTTAGGTTCGTTGTCACATTGGAAAAAAGTCACAATTGAAAGGGCATGGAAAATGAACTTTAAATAACAGCAACTAAAATTAAAATTGGTGGAAAATAGAGGGATATTAAGAATTACAGACCAGTGAACTGTAAGTGCTGGGTAAATTGAAGTTATATTTTAGAATACAAGTCTACAACACAGTCATAATGCCAAGGCAAACCAATGTTACAAAGGAAACGTATTTTCATATATTCATATGTGTATGCAGGCTACTTTCTTGTAAGACGGTGAGCAAATACAGCTAGTATGGATAGCTATGCATCCTTTAACAAATTCCTTTATAACAGGACAATAAATACCGAGATAATACTTGTTCTTTATGAATTCAAGTTTGATAAAAAAAAAAAAGCTTGAAACTTTTAAAATTATTTAAGTGTGCCATATCACAAAGCATGCAATAGGCATACCACTGCTGACACACTTCTGCTTAAAAAAAAAAGAGGAATAAATCTCTTAGCTATTGTTATTTAATTACTGGCACCATTTATGAGATTGTTCTGTTGAAACCATTAATTGTTCCACTGAGGCAGTTTGTCCATTTCATAATGTCTTACCCTGCACTGGTCAAGCCGTATTTTTGATGTTTTATTTTTAAGGGTATGAAATGAGTCCTACAAATTATGCACTTGACAAATACATGATCTAGTCAAAAGAAAAGAATTTCTTTTTCTTCTAAAACGAATTTTCTCTTATGTTGTTGGATTCTCCAAAGGATGTGATTGATCTGTCACTGTGCTTCACAGGAAGTTCTCTTGAACTTGTGCGGAAGACAAGCGCTTTTGGAAATTGTAGTGGTAGAGAAATTTGCATTGGTTATATTTGGGATTGTTCATACATTTTAGGCCCTCATTATGCAAGGTTCTGTGTGTTCTTGAGGTCGCTCGAATACCTTCACAACTGTCTCGGTGGTGCTCAGCTTTTAGCAGAACAGAAACCTTTGTTGCATCATTATTTTCGTCTGTCTCTTCAGCTGAAGTTTAGGTCGAACTTAAAAAGCACTAATAGAGAAGTGAGTGTATAAGTAAATTCTCAGAAATGCAGCAGACATAACCCCTGCTCAGCAACACATTTTTAAGTTTCCATCTGTTGTAGGGGTCTTATGTGAAGCACAGTGTCTCTGCAGCACTGTCCCTTGCCAAGAGGAGCTAAATTGCACTGTAACATGATAGAGATTTTCAACTCTTGCTAGGTCAGTGGTTTCAAAAATATTATTTCAGAAACTCCTCGATAAATTTTGAAACATTTCAATTAAAGAAACAAAACTCCAGCAGTTTCTTTTTGGAGGATCCTGGGAGCTGTTAACTGCTGGAAATCGTACTGTCTGTACAAAAAAGACAGTTGCTTTTTATTTTTAGGTGGAATTTTTAAGTGAAACTAAATGAAGTTTAATGGCTTATAACATTGCATGAATTTGTCAAAACTGATCAGCTGGATTGCTACACAATGAATACTGAAAATGTTCTGGTTTTTAGGCTTATAATAGCCTACAGCCATTCAAAAGTCAAAATGTTATTTGATGATTTCAGAATGTTAATGAAATTATTATTAATAGCACATATATTAATCTTAATGATATATGTAAATATGGGCAAATGTAAAGCTCTGTTGACACCAAAATAATTATTCTACTGCTGAAAGTAAACCTGGGGTTAAATTTCAGTGATCAAGCATAAAACAGTTTGCTCTAAATGCGTCAATAAAAGAATTTCTGATGAAGTTTAAAACTGTATACAGGCTCAGGAGATTTGGAGTATTTGTTAATACAAAAAAAAAATTGAAAAGGAGAGGATGGTTCTATTTGCTTTTAAACTAGCAGAAAGTAGTAACAGCCTGTTCTGATTAAGAAAAAAAGATGTAAAAGGCTTTGCTTTGTTGTTACCTTGATTTCAGAAAGTATCGTATCTAATGGATGTTTAAGTGTGTGGTGTTTTTTAGGTGAGAGGGAAGTAACATGTATCATTCTCCACTGTGAATTCTTTTGCGTAATAATTTGATTTGACTGGCTTGACTTTTGTTTCTGTGCTTTTTGCTCTTTTAAGTTAAAATGGTTCTTCTCTTGCAATATACATGTAATTACTTTTTTATAGGTGTTAATCAAGCCTTAATATGGTTTTCATGCTTGCTTTCTTTTTTTAGGAGGGCAACAGGGTTATGTTCAAGGAACGTAGAGATTTCTTGTCTGTGGTTATATGCAGTAAACAGCATGACACATTTTTTTATTGTAATATCTATCTTTGAAAAGCTAAGTGTTGGTAGCAGGATATGATCTCTCTGCATTGAAATGTGAAAAGAAAGAGAGTGAACTTTCTTGTAAAGGAGAATTTCATGGCATTTTACCTGTTGAGGGCCCTGTAGAGCCAGAAGTATAGTGACTTGCCTAAGTGACAGGCAGTAGCAGCCGTGGTGTCACTGTGTATTATCACCTCATGCTAGCTGGAAGCACTCCCTGAAGCCGATCTAGGTTGTATAGTCCTAGATGAGGTCTTCATGGGTGCTGACCATAAAAAGTTCATCAAAGTAATGAGGCGAGGCGAGAGCTTGGCGCTCATGGGCAGAGCTCAGCACCAAGGAGTGTGAACCGGCTCCAGCTGTGACAATAAAACAGCAGGTGGCTGCTGTCATTAGGGGTGGCAGATGAGGCAGGGGACTAACATTCAGCTCACAAAACTCTCATTTGTTAGCCATCGCCACTGTACCATGCAAAATAGCTTCCATCTCAGTCAATTTTACTTTGCAAAATATTACGCAGTCGCCATAAGAAAATTAGAGCCTTGGGTTTACAGGTTCCTTGGATCTTATAATCAGAAAACTCTGTGCTCTCAGGTTATGTGGAAAATTGGACTTTTTTCTCCCTTGAACAGTTTGAGGATCTTTACAGTAATTTTGTAATAGGTTGTTTCCACCCCAGCATGTGTTTATCAGTGAATATTTTGGACTATTTTGTTTGTTACACCTTTATAAAATCAATTCCATCCACCCATTCAGCTATGTGTTGCACATAACATTGTCTACTATTCAGTTTTATAGAAGTTGCACACTGATCAGACTCTTTCTGTCTCTATGTCTGTCCAGGTACAGACATTTCATGTAATAAATAATGTTTTTTTGAGAGGAGTTCTGCTAATCTGAGAAATGGTAAAGAAACAGAACAGCCCTTTGATTTGCTGAGTTTTTTTGTTTGCTTATTTCCATTAATATAAAATGCTAAAGCATTTTGTATATATTTAATCTTTGCAGAATGTTTTTAAACTATTTAAAATTTGAGGCCTTTCTCAGCTGCAAACTGTCCTGGTGCAGCTCATCCCTTCAGCAAGCCCTGTGGGTGTGAGAGGGACAAGAGTGGGGAGGTGTGCTGGAATCCAGTGTGAGAGCCATTTTACTTGCATCCTGTTACAAAGCTAAGCAGAGAATTGCATGTCAGTGGTTACATGCTCTGTTCCACAGCTCTAAGTGACCTCCCGGAAATATGGAGAATTCAGGTGGGCATTTGGACATGTGTCAGTTGTGAGCATGTTAAATTCTAGTGCTCTGATAGGAACCCATTCATGAAAATCAAAATGTGATGCAATACTGAATAAAATGGAGTAGCACAGTGTGTGTTGGCACCTGTGTCACCTGTGCTGTCAGGTTCCCCTCCTACTGAAAGTGGACCTGTAGAATCCCATCGTTTCATGCTGGCACTTGAGATGAGGCTATATGGGGCTGTGGTTGCAATAACAGCATGGATTTGGAAGGAAAACCCCTTTAGCTTCATTTCAGGAAGATACTGAAAAAATAATATTTTTTTTAGATGTGGTTTATGTCTCTTTATAGGACAAGGCTGTCACTTTGTATAAAAAACCTGAAGTTCTGTAATTTTTCCTGTTAGCAATATACATTCCTTTTCTTGCATCTGTTTGGGTACTTTGTCACTTCATCTTTCTTTTTTAGATGGCATGCCATAAGCTTTTGTTTGAAACTACACTGATTGCTCCTTTACTTCTTTGTTCATAGGTACACCCAGCATGTGTATGTAGGTTTATCCAGGCCCTTGAGATCAAAGATGTTTTTTTTCTCAATTCCATTGGGCACCTATGTAGTTCCTGTATCTCTCATGTTTGATTTGTGGCCAGAAATGGTCAGAGTTAATCTCAGATGCTGGCTGGAATTGGAGTAATCTTTGCCAGAGAACATCTTCTGCTGTGTCACAGATATCATCTTTATGACTGTACTGATTTGTCTGATCTATATTCCTGTGGTTTTTCCAGACTGATGACAGTCTTCATGCCAAGTGCATGCAACGTCCACACTGGAATGCAAGAATGTGGCCTGATTGTGTGTGTGTGTGTGTGTGTGTGTGTGTGTGTAAAACATCCATCTAAATTCAGTGGGATCTTTTCTATTGTCTTTATTGCTTCAATAACAGTTATATCTCAGGTGAGTACTCTTAATCCCTTTGGTCCTGGGCTTTGGGCTTCTGAAGTGACTCCTGCTGGACATCAGAGGTAAACCTGAGAAACACCAGACTGTGCTTGGCAGCGTTAATGATTCCCCTGCTAAGTATGTGGCTGAAGTGATGAGAGGTGTTAGCATCTGCTTATGGGATAGGTGGAGTAACACCACTATTACACCTGGAATTCTTATTTGGATAGACTTCTGTGCTGCTCTTAATATCATCTGCATACTCTACGTTCAGTGCCATAATTTGAGAGAGTTTTGTAGATCTGTAATACTTCGATAAGGCATAACAGTCTGTCTGGTCTGCATATCATGACTTGCTCTGAGATGAAAAAGTAAAAGAAGAAAAAGTAATACTTTCTTCAGCGAGCCTCCTTCTTCTGTGGTAGAAGGAAGTTGCAACACTCCACTTTTGGGAAGAGTTGGACATGGCTGTGATGGGAATATATGGAGAGCCTGAGATGCCAGTTGAAAGCTCTGAGCTTTTACTTACGCTCAACTACTAATAAAGATGTCTTCTAACAAAGAAAAATCAAACATTAATCAGACATGCTTGTCAAGTGTTAGGTTGGTCTGATGACACAGTGTTAGGTGGTTCTTAGTCCCTGAGGCAGCAACGGCCGGGACTAAGAGCCCTTGGACACGGAAAGCCAGAACCATCCTTGTGCTTGAAATGTGTTTATGGGGATACAAGTATCAGATGCATTTTCTGTGGACTGAAACCCATCTGACCCAAACAATAGCCTTTTTATTTCTTTGGCTGGAACCAGTCAGTTCTGATTTGATCAGCCTGTTGTTGAAGGTTTATGCATGTGGATGGTACTACTGATGGTTACAGATTAGGTCTTGCTGTCATAGATTTACTATTTTTATGCAGCTACTTTGGCAAAAAGATATTCTGAAGTATTTTGCTTTCTACCTGAAGTCAAACAGTCTTGTGGAATGCCTGGATGTAAGGCAAAAAGGATGTGTTTTACAGCTGAGTTTAAGTCTCAGGAATAAACAAATCAACCAGCACTTGCTTTTCTATGTCAAGAAAAGACCTAGGGCAACATTCTCACTACTCTCACAGATCAAGCAGACTGCAGAGTCTTCTCTCCAGCCACCATCTATCACCAGCAGCATTTCAAATTGTGGGGAAATTGTCAATAAAAATTGTGTATGTCTTCTGATTGTATATGACTTCTGAGCAGTTCAGTCATCAGAAAGTGACCAATTTATTCATCTCATTCCTTTCTTGGTATCTCTCAACTTTGCAAAAGACCACAGGCACTGTAGCTGCAGAATTGACTGAGCTGTGTATGTGGCACTGCTACTGCAGGCCCTGTGTGTTTTCTAGTCCACAGATCAACTATCTTTAGATTTGTTTTGATTTCCTTTAAAGACAGGCAACAGTAGATTCTTTTGATGAGGAGAATTTCATTCTCAAGATAGCTCTTCCTGGAGAAGTTCTGTATAAAGCTGGTAATTCAGTCTGCAGTGCGATTTCTGAGCCGTCAGGAAGAAGCTACATGAAAAGTGACTTTTCATTCAGGAATAGCAAAGTATTAAATATATTTGTTTGGCTCTATCACTTCTTCTTTTAAGGAGAAAGTCATTGGAACATCCTAACATCCTTGTTTTGAGGTAGTCTTACAGTCTGTTTCTTGCACTTTCAAAAGGCACGGACTTTGCTCCTTGGGATCAGTAGGAAGCTCTTTACAAACTGCCTGCAGAAAGTCCAGTATTTCAAAACTCCTCTCAAGGCACCTGGAGATGTAGTTCACCTGACTCACCCAAAAGATTTAATCTACTTTGAAGAATTTCTCCTTTCAAATATTAGCCTGTTTATCTTGCTGTTGCTTTCCAGATGCTAGATGATGATATGTGCAACTGATGCCTACTGCATCAAATTCTCTATCTGAAGTCCTGAGCATGCTAGGAAATGGACTGGATCACGAATAGGAGGACAAGCCAGTGTCTGAAGAAAGTGGAAGGAATGGAAAAGGGAGGGACCAGAGAGACTGTTGGATATACAGATCATGAAAAAAGAAAAGACATAAGCCATGTCTTGGTGGCATGGTTGGTAAAGCACTATTCTGGATCACAGTGCTTACAACTGTAAACATTCATTTATGTATAAAACATTTCTGCAGCCTCATTTAGCGTGGCAAGTGTGCTTTCTGGTGATGTCCTGGTTTTGGATGTTAGTGGTAACCTCTCTTAAATGCGAGGCACTCCCAACACCAAGTCTAGGGTTGCATTTCAGACTTTAGGAAGAGAGGTTCTGCACTGTGGTAGACTTGAGAGGTTGATAGCAGCGCTAGAGAAAGCACATAGTGATTCTTTTTCTTTTTTTTTTTTTTTTTTTAGTACTTTGTGCAGCTGTTAGATTACCAAACACCTGTTAGAGGTGACAGTTACAGATGCTCAATAACCAATGAAAATTAATAGAACATGTGATTCTTTTAGCTTAGGAGTGATTTGGTAAGATGTGTTTAGAAATCTAATTACATACTACTGCTGTCTACCATTATCACTTAACATTCATTAACTGCTCTGAATATTAAAACAAACATTTCTTGTAGTGGTACTAATTTTCTCATATATTTGTAAGGTGATTTTCTGACAGAGGGAACACCTGACTTTAAAGTTTTTGCCACTGTTTAGCTATTTTAAGTTTTCTCTTTAAGCAAACAGAGGAGTGCCATTTGTTAACTTACAGTTATCACTTTGTTATTGTGTCTCCAAATATAAAAGTTCCCAGTTCCACTTTTAAGTTTCTGCCCATTTTTGTGTTAATAACAATTATCACTGGCTGGATGTGGCTTATTGCTGCAGCTGCTATTGAAGGGTACTTTTTGTATTTAAAATAAAACGCCACTACACAATACCTTCAAAATAAAAAAGTATAGAATGGACCTTTAGCTAACTTACCGGAAACCTTTTTGATTTCAGTTACAAAATAAGTAACTTCAGGTGAGGCACACAGGTAAATGAGTTCCCTCATGGGGGAGGAAATAATATAAATACTGCCAGTGAATTCTTTTTTTTTTTTTTTTGCCACAGTCCTTGCAATAACAGACTGAATTTCTGTCCTGGATGGTTTATATTATAAATATATATCTATATCTATCTATCTATCTATAGCTTAAAAGTGAGATGGTGAGAAGACTCAACAACTTTGGATGGTAAGATAAGCTTAAGTGGAACAGTAGAGGATGTTTTCTGTTTTATTTAGTTTGCTCTTTCTTTGTACCCAGGTCTCTTCTGCCAGAGTATGTAAGGGGAGGTAATTGTGCCTATTGCTACTACTTTGTGGCCATGGGGCTAATAATTTTTTCCTATCTTGAGCGTTGTAGATTGGTGGCAGAGAGCAACAAGAATATGTTGAGGGATGTCTCTCTCTTCTGGTTGATAGATGCAGGAATATGCAGGAACAACACAGTCGATTGATTGATTGATAGCACGCAGCTCATCCATAATGATCTGTCTGATATAGCAGTAAATTATTCTTGAGATTGATGCAGGTCATTGAACAGCACATTGACAATCCTGTTGTCTGTCATCTTGTTCAAAGCAGGGCAGAACAGTAGCTGCTGTGATACTCAAGTCTACCTTGGGTACAAGCTGTGCACAGGTGTTCCAATAATACAAGTTGTTGCCTTCTCTCTTTATTTTTTTTCCATTGGATAGCTTGGCTTCATTGCTGGCTTGTTACAAGTAACAGTAAAAGAGGGATGAGGTATTTTTAGGAGAGGTTGTAGTCATTGCACTGATGATTTCATAGTAACACAAAAACCACTTGAAAATGTTGGGTTTTAAACTCTAGTAGCAAAACTTCTCCATGGAAAAGAAGCTAATAAACAATTAAGAGATATACCTGATTGTTGCATGGAAAATTGTAAAAAAAACCCCTCAAAACCAAACAACACCCTAAAAACCACGCAAACTTGAAGCAGAAAAGCCGATAGTTCTCAGAAATTCAAAAGTTATTTTGATGTTTAGGTTCCATGAATTACCATATCTTCCCCATGGTAACCTGGGTTCTTGTCTTGTTAGTGATGGCAAAGTTGTTTTCATTTACCTCTTTTGGTTTCTCTTTTTAAGAGGAAAGGTTTGAATCTTCCAGTCTGCCAAGTTATTCACACTTGGAGGTGTGGATGGATGGATGTGTTTTGCTTCCCGGTTTAATTGCCAGTGTTGGTGAGGGTGGAGCATAAAGCAGCCATATCCTTCTTTGACAGATGGGGTCAGCAGGGAGTAGAAGGCAGCGTGTCACAGCACTCTCAGCATCGCAGACAGCGTGATCATGCATGACTTGGTAACCTTTCGAAATGTTATTGGTTTTTTTTTTAACTTATGAAGAATAACCATTGCTGTTATTTAGAAGTAATAAGACCTGCTTCATTTGGCTAGTAGATGAGTCTGGAGAAAACTCCATCTTTCCTATGAAGAGTTCTAGGACTTGACGTCCTGTCACAGAGGACATGAAGTTTTTCAGATATTTGGATGTTTTCCACATTAGACTTCGCCCTGCCAGATATTTACTTGAACCTGACATCTTGTCACAAAGGGCATGAAGCCTTTCACACTACTGGATATCTTCCACACCAGACTCTGCCCTGCCAGATACTTTCTTTTAAATTGAGTCCCTTGCGCGCAGTCATGCAAGAGAATTATCAGAGCCCCAGTCTGGACCCTTCAGAATCGGCAAACATCCACAAATGATGGACTTGAAGAAATTCTGAGGAATTTAGACTTTTGATGCATGGAAAGGAAAGCTTACTTGTTCATAGAAAGCCACTGCTTTCTGGGCAGTTCTGCATTTTCCTCTGTGCTCCTGTTTCTGAAGTTAACCTGATGAATACAAAATCCTGATGGAGACATGAGATTTGGGTAGCAACTTTTGATATAATTTGGGGAATTTAAAAACTTGAAGTTTTTTAGTTCATGTAGACTGTTTAAATACTATCTTACTGAGTGCTGATTTGAATATGTGAAGTTTTACTTTATGGGTAGAACATGCACAACTCAAGTGCATGCAAAAATCTGTAATTACATATGCAAGCTTTATTGAACATTCTGAAATACATGCGGGTCCTGGTAATTTTTGAGAAAATGAACTATTTCTCTCTCCTACTGGTTGCTATCCCTATTGACATGGCTCCATGTGAACCACATGTTCATCTACAAATGTTTAGGGTTTCCAGTGCTTTTAAAGACACAGTAAGAACAAGAATGCTTCGTTAAGGTAGTAAGAACCATAGATTTCACATTGTTATTTACTTTCCTGAACATATCCCAGTCCCCCATCTTGGCATGATCTGAGAAGCTTGCCTTGATTTTCTGTTTTCTTGCCTTGTTTGAAGATACAAGGACAGAAATTCAAGTACAGATCATGGAAAACAAAACCTGATGTGAACAGGATAATGTATTATTTCATTGTATTCTGTGATGGTATATAAAAGTTTGAGATCCTTTTTCTTATTATTCCTTGATGCTGTCAGATCTCCCAGCTGATTCATCCAAAATGGTAAAATGTTCTGTCCTTTCTCTGTGCCTGAAACCTATGCTAATACAAAGCGCTAAATACAAATATTTTTTAAATAATAGCATTATTTTCTGCTTCTCTTAGATTTCTTTATGGGTTTAATTTTTTTTTTTTTTTGAGCCTCTCAAGCAGCTTTTTGAAACATCCTATGTACTTGGGTCATGCAGTAGCTTACCTGTATTATCAGAGTTAAATTTGTGTAGAAAGAGGTTTTGGACAGTTTAAAGGAGATGTAAAAGATATTGAGAATATGAATAAAGGCTAGATATTCACTGTTATTCTCCTGGACTTTTCTGCTGTCGTTGAACATTGTTGTCTGTAAGATAAATTCTTCAAGAGCAGTTGCAGACAGCAATGTATCCACTGAGAAGTGATTTAAAATTGCTCTTCAGCTGCTGGATACCTTGTTTGTAGAGTCCCACAGAAACAAATTCCTATGCTGGTCCTCCTCAACAATTAGTGTTGTTAGAAGATGACTGGTTTGTCACCATGGCTTCAAGTGACTTTCTGGTAGAGGTAAGATGTAGTGCCTTCCTTGGAACTAGGCCACGGCTGAGCACTTGGTAAACACACAGGAAATAAGAGGTTTCGTGACTTTATGGCCCAGAATGCTTGTTTTGGGGGGCGTGTGTGTGTGTGTGTTGTTTGTTGGTTTTGGTTTTGGGTTGGTTTTTTTTTTTTAGGCTTTTCACTAACCCAGTGATGTACTTATTAAAAAGGAAAGAGCTATTATGGATTCAAAACATAATAAAAGTTAGAATCTTTTGCCCTCTCAAAGCAAGATACTTCACAGAGAACAGTTCTCTCCCCACAGAGAAAATAGAGAACAGACAATACATGACAGATTATTCATATTCCTTGGGTACTGTGATGATAAACATTGTACATGCTGAAGAATTTGTATTACACTAGAATAAAAAGTGGAAGTAAAGATTGTCCAATATGTTTCTTTATTCCCAGAATTAGAAGTCCCTTTGTTTCTTTTGTACTTTAAAATGCGCTTTTATAACTGAAGACAAGTCTGTAGAGGCTCCTAAATCAGTTACAGACGTTCTGAGAGAGAGTCCAAGTACTGTTTGAAGATTGCCATGGAATATGGATGGTCACGTTCCTACAAAGCCACAACTCTTCTAAACTGAAACCAGAATATTCTGAAAACTTATTTTGGGAAAGGTGCTCATATATTTATGATTTAAAGTAATTTTTATTTATAGTTTGTGTGCAAAATGTTGTCTATAGGGAATGAGGATGCTATTCTAAAGTTCTGTGTAACTTTTCAGCTTGTCTTTAATTTATCCTGTAGTTTGAACATAGAGCATATGACCGAGGATATCGCTGGTTTGGAACCGGAGTAGTTGAAAATCACTAAAAAAGTTAACCCAACATAATGCTACTGCCAGCAAAAGAAGTCCTGCCTACTCACTTTGTTCCACTTTAAGAGGAGGCTTCTAGTAGTCTTCCTACCAAATGAAGGGAACTCCCAGTGACCATGACTTGGATGTATAGGCTAGACATGTCTGCCTGAGACTTGACCTGCAGGAGAGCAGCTGGGCTGTGACTTCTTGTCTGCATGTGGGTTGAGGATGAATTTGTCCAGATAAGAGTTTGTAAAACTGGTTCCAGGCCTCTAGTATGGCCTGGTTTGCATGTATCTGAAACAGTGGAGTAATGCAATTACAGGTTTTTTCTACTCTCTTTTGATGTGTTTGTGAAACTAGTTAGCTTTTAGCATTTGAATGTTTATATTTCCACTAGAATTAAAAACAAGAAATGAGAAATTTGGTGAAGCCTGAATTGGTGCTTAGCAATTGCTGATGGAAAGATTTCTTTTGATTTGAAGATGTATCAGTGCAATGTATCTTGAAAGCATTCACTCAGTGAGTCCTTATAGGTGCCAGTCAAACTTCCCTTAAGCTTAATTTAAAAGGCCAAGGCTAAGTCATGTCTATCACTTCAATCGTAGCAGTAGCTTGGGAATAACTGATTTACCTCAGTAGAGGTAAATAGCACAGATAAACCCATTATTTTTTGACTACTAAACTAGTAATTGCTTAGAAACCTAGAGTTACTGAATGTATGGAAAACATGTTTGCGTTTGTTTTGTAAAGCCAGCAAACATTGCTACCACCACTCTGAAAATCACCGGCAGGATTTAGTAAACAAAACCAAATAGTTCCCACTTGTCTCTCTTTGTGGGTTGGTTTGTTTGTTTGTTTTAATGGGTGGTCCTCAAATTCAGCATCCAAACAAGGTTGTTTAGACTTTGCCCCTTGTTTTAATAATGGCTGTCTCTGTTGATAATTCTTTTTCATCTTTCTCAATTTCTTATGAAAATAGCAACTCTGCTTTTATTTTTAAGGTCTGACTCTGTAAGGTGGGAAGCTGCCCCTGAGCTATGCTGAGCGCTCCAGACTTGCGCAGAGGTATTCTCCGCTCCTCAAGTCTGAAGTCTTCAAGTCTTACATTAAAAGCTTAAAATGTTAGTAGGTGCTGAGATGCAGACTGAATCAGGGTTCATTTTATTTGTGCTGTGTAACAGCGGCAAAATGGTTGCTGGAACGTAGATAGAACAGAGAGGAGGCAGAATGTGAGATTAATTGCTTCATGTTATTACCAAGGCCTTTGATTTTTCAGGAAGGTATGTCTATATGTACCCCCTGCAGTTGTGTGCTATATGAAAGGGCCAGCCTTCATTTGGAGGCTTCAACTAAACGGGCTCAGAAACCAAAAAGCACTTCCCTTCAAATATTGTATAGCTGGTTGGAATCTTTATATTCCATGTAAATAGCAAAGTATCCCTTTACAATTCTGATTGCACATTGCCCTTTAACAGTAATATCATTGAGTTTATTTTTCTTTTCGAGAAGGGGGATAATGGAAGTTTGTAACAGGAAATGCAGGTATTACTAAATGAAAATACGTTTGGTACCTTTCACAGCTGCGTGGAAATACTATTTCTGTCGAAAAGTGAGGGCAGTACATTTTGTATGCCTTACGCTTTTATTAGAACACGTTTTTTTATTTTGTTACAAATATTTTCCCTATGTACAGTAATTCTGATGACACTTGCATAGTAATGATGGTAACGGTGTAATATAATATTCACAGTTGTAATGGTTATGATGCCATAGTTATAAGTCGTGTAGGGAAAAGTATTTAAGATACTTTTTTAATGTATTTTTGTAAAAAAAATAGGGAAATTTATATCATTTAAATAAGGCAGTATTATAATCTTAGACCTTAAGGGATGCACAAGAGAGATTCTCTGTAATAATGTGCAAGTGCCCAAAAAAGATCAGACACAGAAAAGCTACATTAACATTATTGTAAAGGAAAAGTACTGTGTCTTTGCTGTTGTGGCTCTTACACCCCATAGTGCTGGTGTTTTACAGTCCTTCCATTGTCCATTACTGCAAACACGTCCAGACGAATTCAGCGTTTAATGTTAAAAATCTTATAACATGCCAGTTTGATTTGTAGCCCTTCATATCATGGAATGCTAATTAAAATCATATTTTTGCATATGTCATGCCTTTCATGTACATATGCAAATAGACTCTATTGCCTTTCAGCTATTAGTAATTAACTTTATGAAGGACAGCTGTAATACATAATTAACAAAAATGTTTGCAAGCCCTTTTCACACTGAAAGTTGCAGCAGTAAAATTTTTGCTTATCGAGAGAACCATTTTAGTTTGAAGCTTCAGTCTGATATCTAAATTGTTTGAAGCAGTCACATGACATAATTAAATTGATGTTATTGTCTTATCAGCGGAAGAGTAGTACTTGGTAGGCTTCTATCTGTTTCATTATGTATGTCACCAAAATTAAAGTAAATTATCTGTGTTTGGTTTGGTAGAAACATGATGCCAGGTAGTATTTTGTTGCTGCCGTTGGACCTTTGACAAATGTCTTGCCAGTTTGAACAATATTCCTTCTCATAGTGTATTCATGAACATGTGCTTCACGTTTTTCATCCTTTTTTTTCCACAAGGCTATAAAATAACTAAGGCTATTAATTTGTTTCTATGTATTTCTCTTTAAATAATTAATACAGTGGAGTTTGACCAGGCGTAAGCAGTGATTAAAGCATCTTATCTTGCTGTTTTTTCATGTTTCTCATTAAAAACAATGGAACTACTTGTATGAAGAAAGGTTGCAGGATGGGCCCATTAGGCTTAAATAAATTCAAAGGTGTAACTAAAACTGTATTAGGTTATAACATGAGACAATGTTATTTGGGTACAACAGACTATATTATCAGTATAATGTGTGAGATGTTCTAATTTGCAAAGGGAACCAGAAACAGGTTTTCTGGTTTTTGACCAATGATGTGTGGTTGGGACTTGTGAGAGAAAAAGCCAAGGGACTGCAAAATGAAGGAAGCCTGTTGTTACAGAATGAACTCCCGATCTAAGTCACACTCTAGCAGAGGAGGGGTTTTTTAAAGTCTGCCTTTAGTGAAATGTGTTCAAGTGCATGCTCTAAACAGAAAAATACTGTATTAGAAAAAAGAAAAGGCTTAATAAAACGATCTTTCTCATTTGCTGTTTGTTTGACAGGGTGGCATTTGTGATGAAGAAGCATTTGAATACTCATTTACTGGGCAAACACGGAGTTGGCACACCCAAAGAAAGGTAAACCACTTTAAAATTCTTTTTCACTGTATCTTATACAATCTGTATGTGGAGACCTCTTCTAATATTTAACTTACCCACAGTGAAGTCATCTGGATTTTTACCTCAACTCCAAGAGAGATCCAACATGCTTAAGTTCTCTGATGTCGTGGTGCTTATGACATGTCTGTAGAAAGAAATTCCATGTGAAAGGTGTAGGATTTGCACCTTTTGGGGCTTTTTTTGACAGGTGGCATTATTTTCTCAAAACTTCCATAGCTGTAAATGTCACTCTCAGTACAAAATCAAATGTTTGGGTTTTTTTTTTTCCTTTTTTGTTCTTTTCCTCCTGACCTTGATGCTCATAGGTTTATAAAATGACTTTCTAAGAGGTCAAAGCCACAGGGGAATCAAAAAGAAAATTTCCTCAAATGTTCTTGGGAAGGAAGATTTGGCGTTTTGACTATTTCCAAAATGAATGAATTTAATTTTTCAATCTGTACACAGGTACTTATTCTCCAACTTTGTTTGCAAGCAGTTTTTTTTTCTATGTGGTTTAAAATATAAATGTGTTTTACAAACTCAATGGCACTGTGTTTGCAGATAAACAGATTTTGCTTCAGATTTATTTGGCACATTGTGACTTAGCTATTGCTATTTCATTGAATCTTTGGGGCAGCTAGAAAATTGATGTGTTCTGGATAGCCAAAGGATCACATATTCTTGTTCAGCGTAGGTAGAAGGAGGTGTTCTTTGCTGGATACGTGATACTGTTTCTAGTGTTACTGCCTTGTAACTCATTCTTCTGGGCTAGGCTTTCATAAATAAAGAGTATTTTCTGGTTTTGATATGAAAAAAGAGGAGAATAAATGATAGGAGCTGTAGGAGAGCACAGCAAAGCTCTTTCTGGGCCATGTTCATTTCTTGGTAAAGACAATGGAAATGGTGGTCGATTAGACCCTTTCCTCACAAGTTTTTCACACTTAAATCATGGAGGGACTTAACAGTAGGGTTTCAAATTAACAACCCATATACATCTTAGTTTGACTAAGCACTGATTTAGGTGGTGCTTTTATTTTTAAGGAGGTTTCCTCTACAAAGGGCTTAACCAGAATTTCCCTAACACGTGATTATTTAAGAGTTTTGAGATATTCTGTTTAATCTAAAATACAGAACAATGCATTGAAAAAACAATTACAGTTTCATCAAAGTAGATACCATATTTAAGTTTATGTTGGTTATCTCTTGTCATAGCACAACAGTTACAAAAAGTGTTTTGCTCTGGTGGCTTATTTTATAACTGGAAACATTCAATACCAATATATTCTTTTACAAGGGGGTACTTACTGTACAGTCATCATAAATACAGCGTAGAGATAACTTGCATTACCCTAGTGAATAATAATAAAGGATACATACAATAGATTTCCAACTATAGTATCTTAGCCTGAGAGGCATATTTTTAGTGATGATCATCTTGAAATGAATTCCTAAACAAGCAGGATGCTATAAACTAAATCAGTTGTTGCTGGCTTTTCTTTGCGTGTTTTGTTTTGAAAGCCTTCTGGCTGTGGCCGTTTTCTCCATTTCTTCTCGTATTTCTTCAAGGCTTTCTGGCTGGCTGGCCAGCATGGCATGAGGAGGGAGGAGGAGGAGGAGGATGGCAGGTTCACAGGCCCCGGCTGCCCAAGGAGCAGAGGAGCCCTGCTGAGGCCTGCAGCCTCCCTTGCCCCATCTGCTGGCACGGCTGGGGAGGCTTTGCCCCCGGGCCAGCATAGGCAAGTGGAATTGGAGTGACTTCATGCCCTCTTCTTTTGCAATTTCTTCATCCATCTTTTGAGTATTTCTTTTCCACAATACCTTTTTAGGTGGCACTTCAGCTTAATGTAGAGCAGCATCAAACAGTAGTGGCAGAGCTACAACAACAATATAAATTTCTAGTAGCAGTCCCTCGCTGGGAATGGGGGATGTTTAAGCCACGTGACCTACTGCAGTAAATACCAAACCGCCATTGCTTTCCTTTCCACCTTTCCTCTCCTGTTATGAGAAAGTTTAATGCCTTTTAATGGCTTTAGGAACCAAAGAAATCCTTCTTCAGCATGTTAAACCATCACTTTGGGCATAAACATATAATAAATTAAGTTACATAGTTTTCTTACCTATGTAAAACATTAATGCCTTGAGTATAATTTTGCAAGCTTGCTATTTTTTAATTTCTCTAGGACAATATAATCAGTTTATTCTTTATGTTTTGAATTTGATTCTGCTCTCTGATACATTGCCTATTATGGCAAATACTAATAGAAGCTAGCTAAATAGGCTGTGACAATTAAATTAATAATGCATTTTATTTGCAAGTGTTTAGTCTTCATGGTTTGACTGATATATGCAAAGATGGTAATTTATTAAAAGTAAATTCATGTAATTGTACTACAGAATTTGATGGACCAAAAAAAGTTGTCAGCATGACTATCATCAAAACCAGAAAATTGAAAAGAAGTTCAAAAGGGTGCTTGAAAAAATAGTTATAACCCATACACCCTGAAAAATTGAGGCCCTTTTAACAAACTTCTTAGAATGGAATTGCTGGTGGTAAGCATTGAGATAGTTCTGAAAGGGAGAGAAAAAAATACATTTACAATTTAGTAAGCAGTACTTAACTTGTGCACCTTGCCCTCTCTAGCTATCACTATTGGGGTTTTTTATGCACAAAAGGGAGGAGTTATGGAGGCTGTGTAAGTGTTTGCATGGGCAGATACAGAAAACAATTATAATTCCTAATGAGATTGCTACTAAAACATCTTTTGTTTAGGTTATTTTCTTTTTTTTAAAGACAAAATTGGTTTAAGGGGGAAATACTGTGCAGTTGAAAATCACGTAAATTTTTAAAAAATAGACTTGTAGTAAAATGTCTGCACATTTCAGACACAAAACCCCCTACTGCCTAGTCCATTATGATCATTACCATTTAATAGCTAACTCAAAAGTGGAATGTTTTAACAGAAAGAATTCCTCTAAGGTATATTTTCCTGTTATTGGAACTGTGATACTGATTTATCGTCAACCTGAATGTGTCTCAAAACTGGCATGTTATCTGCTAAGTCCAAGGCCAGTACATATTTGGTACTTCAGTGTCAGTAATCTTCATGGGACCTATAACTACATCTTATTGGCAGGATAAATCTTTAGCTACACCTTTATTGTGTCTAGGAGACACTGTGGTTGAGGACAAGGTGAATGCATCAGTGATGTTAATGGTGCCAAGTTCTAATTTCTGTTACATCGTTACTTTACTTAGGAGTAAATTGTGTCAGAACACAGAACAAACAGATTTTTCACTCTTAAGATACATGCATACACACACATAAAAATATGAGCAAGAAAATAAATATAAATTCATTAAATCGTTCATCAGTGAGATTGAATTCTTTCACTGTTAGGTACAACTCTGGGTTTTGAAATTTTCTATATGAAAAATACATATAACTATTCTTTAAAGATTTTTTAGAGACACCATTAGTACTATACAATATACATTCTAGTATATGATACTTTCTTAACTAGAGTTCTGTCTGGTACATCTGTTTAAACAAGCTTTTTACATAAGAAAAGGCCATAGAAAAGCCTTTATAGTTGTTTAATAACCTCATCTTCCTTATGAATTTTAAATTATGAGTTGCTTCTGAAATAACTTTGCACATAAGTAATCCCATTGAATCAAGTAGAATCATTCAAATATATAAAGTTACTGCTAGCACAAACAGTCACTGAATTGCAATATAAGTTATAAAACAATTCCTGTAAAGGTCATTAAAAATATATTCAGTTTTGCAAGGTCCTGATATTTTTCATGTGCTTTAAGAATGGGATCAATGTTACAGTGCTAGTAACATCATATGAAGATCATGTGATTTTCAAATGATCTTGATTGATTGAAAAAAGTGTGCAGTGCTTTAATCTTGCAAACAAGAGCTATAGGTAAATACCTACTACTGTGTAATAGCAACCTAAATAAATTTGAGACGCTATGTCAAATTATGTTGGAATATAACATACTTCTAAAATTTGTGTATTTTTTACATAACTGAAGTAAAAAGAGGAAATTCATAGGTGCCAGTTGTTTAATGTGCTTGCATAAGCCCATCTGAATTTTTGAGTATTAAATTCTACCAATATGTAAATATCATAAAATATACAAGGCTGTAGGTATGTCAGTGGAAGGGATTGTTGAGGTCTGAAAGAAAAGTAGCCAGGAAAAATGAATTTGGGGTTGATTTTGTGTATATTATTTAGAAAACTTCCTTGTTATCAACTGCTGTGTCCTGATATCTCCATTTTGAATGTAAAACTAGAAGTGTATCAAGTCCATCAGTGCAACCCTCTTGTTTAATTGAACTGTTAATTGTTCTTCTGAAGCATTTTTCTTCTTTTGAGTAGAGAAATCTGTGATAGTAACTGTTTGATATGCCTGTTTTGGGTTATGCTACCCTGAAGCTGCAACATAAAAAGACCCAGTTTGATGTTACAGCAAATTTTGGGTAAACAAGTGGCGAAAGTCACAAAGTGATGGGCCGTACATCCATACACAAGTAAGGTGTTCCAATCGTACGTCCCAGCTTTCTGTTTCCACTGTATAAATCAACCATGCAGGCCAAGAGGGTAAGGGTTAGTATGCAATCATTTTGTAATAGCTTGCTCATTTTCTGAAGGAATGAGTTCTGTATGTGGCTGTCTCACAGAAGGGTTTCCAGTTAGAGGCACTGGCAGTCTGTATGGATCCACTGGACGAGAGGCCGCCTGTAATACCAGGGGGTGGTGTGCTGAGTCTTGCCTTCAAGCTTTGTTATCACCTTTTACTGCTTCTTGCTAGTGAGTTTGAGCTTTTTGACTGAAATCTAACACTATTAGGTTAGCTGGATAGGAATGAAAAACTTCACTTAATTATTTCCTGCATTTTGCTTAACAAGGGTCTTTGAGAGTTATGTAATCATTCTTTGGAAAACCCCTAAGGAATAGCTTTTCTTGAAATATTTACTGTTTGGAAGTTTATGATGAGAGGATGTGTGTGGAAAGGACTCAATTTTAGCAGTGTTTGGGAGCTGAAATTTTGCCCAAGATGCATACTCAGCTTTCAGTGTTTTGGAGTCTTACCTGAACTTTGCAAGCAGTATTTCTCTGGTGTTCAGCTCTTGTCTGGTGCTGTACTGTGTCAGACTGTGAAACAGCTTCCACAGATACAGGCTCCATAATCACTTGCTGCCTGAGTGCTTTTCTCTGTCTGTGGCTGACCAAGGAATGTAAGGAAGCCATTGGGTTTATCTGTGATTCCTCAGGTACTGGAAGTTAAAGATGTGCTGAAAATTCACAGTTTTCCTCATGACTTGTTGTCTGCACATGTATCATACACATTTGCTTTGCTACGAAGAAATTAAGACTAGGCAGACATTTGTAGTTTTGAAGACTGCTATCACAAAGACAAGTGATGACTTCAGCATCTTTTCAAAAAGAAAAGTAAGAAGTGAAGGGCTGTAAAAGAATGAAGTTATTTTATTACTACTCATTATTTGTTCTTCCTATCAAATCCTGGCAATATTAGAATTTAGTCCAGAAGGAAGGGCAATCTGAAGTAAGTTTATTTTAATTGGTAGGTATGTGAGATGTTTTTCAAATTTCAATAGTCAGCAAGAGTCTTCCTGCTGTGAAGGCTTAGCTGCTATGGATAGAAGATAGAGGGATTCATGCTGCCCACAGTGAGCACCTTTGGCTAATTTTAAGCATCATAACAAGATATAAATTATGATCTCACATTCATAAACAATCAAGTACTGTCTAGAGCACAGGTTATTAGTTGCATTAGCAAGCGTATGTTAACATTGTCCGTGAATCTGTGGATGACAGTGTGGGTAGTTGCTGAAAGTGCCAGCTTTATTTCGCAATGGTTTGTTTCCAAACAAAGAGTTCCTTGTTGCATGCCATCAGCCAAAAGGTAGTAAGCTGCAAACTGATCCCTCCTCTGCTGTAGACAGCTGAAAGTTGTTCCAGTTGTGTGTCCCAGCTTGCTGCTTCCACTGTGTAAGGCAACTGTGCAGGCCAAAGAGGATAAGGATCAGGATGGCAATATCTCTAGATCCCTTTTTACTTGTGTGAGATTGGTAGCAAGGGAGCTGTCCAGACAATTATGCAGTATGTGTTACACTACTTTGAGGGTTGTACTTCGTGACATTTATGGATGTGAAATGTTCCATGTCTTGGGTGGTACAATGACTTTTAACTTTGATCAGTCTATGTAATACAACAAA
>NC_045476.1:103282735-103315235 GCF_009650955.1 Corvus moneduloides | reverse complement strand
AAATGTCAGCATCAATTTAAAGTAACACTAAGCATGTGCTTGCTTTCTGAATATTATCCTCCTCCACCTCCCCTCCAACCACCCTGCTGAGGATCTGAGTGTGACAGTTTGATTAGATCATCAATCCTTACTGTTAACAGCACTTTTCCTGAACACCTGGGTTGCTAGGTCACATCTGAGTTTAGCTACCGTTGTTTTAGTGACCTAACGTGCATTCACCATAGCAATTTACATTTAGTCCTCAAATTAAAAGTTACCTTAGAACAACAGTTTGCCTTAAAATGACCTTTGTTCTTATGTGAAAGTTATGCTATATGATGTGATAAAGACTATAAATGATGAAACAGATTTTTGTATTTGAGACGTGGTTACTTACTTTGATAGAGCTCTCAAATAAGTCTGTCTAACTGCCGTCTTGAAAGCGAAGCTCAGTTCGGAATATTTCTCCTACTTAAATGTCCGTCAGTGTAGAAGAATTCTATGTAGATTTATATTCCCCTATTTTGATTAAATGGTGTTATTCTATACTAAGTTAACTAACCATATTTGTCATATCCTTACTATATTTTTATTGGTTTTTTTCCCTAAAAATCTACTTTTGACTTGTCAGTACAGTTTGATTCTTGTTTCTCTCATTTTTAGGGAAAATATCAGCAGAGGTGAATACCTAGCAACAATTTCAATGCAAATTGTTGAGAAGCAGACAGCAACATAAGCATGCGATAAAATGTAGTCCTTTCCTGAATCTACAGTAATCCTTTGTTTTTCCTCTGAACTTTCTTTTGGTGTGATGCGGAATATAGGATATTCATAACGTTATCAGAGCAAAATTCATGAAGCGTTTAATTAAAAATCAATTTAGACTTTTCCTTCTGTTTTTGAATGAACAAATAAAATTTGAAATAAGCACAAATGGGACAGTGTTATACAACAAGAGAATTCACTTTTAGCCGTATATATGAAGTAACAATAGCAGTTAAGGGAAATGTTTTGCTTTATGCTTCCTCTCATGTCAGTTGAATATGCTTTCATATGTATTTTTAAATCAAATGTAAAGGTTCCTCTAATCTGTGTTACAGTCATGTCATTGTTGCACTTCTATGAAATTAGGTACCAAATGATTATTTCCATAAAATTGGTCAGGTGTGAAAGAGAGATCTGAAGGCCAAGTGTAGAATTTAAAAATAAAAATATTTCTTTAAATTTCAGGTTTATAATACGGGGCTTTTTCCCCCCCTCCTGTAGCAAATATAGTTTGGAATTAAAATGCATTACATAAAACACATATACATTTTGGGGCCTGATTCGGTGTCTAATTAAATCAGTAGAAAGTATTATTTGGATTGGGATCATTAATGAAGCGTAATTTTGCTTGTTAAGCAAAACTCTAATTAGACACTATATTTTAAATATTATTTTGTATATATGCTACTGTTCAAGAATGTGTTTACTGTGTCCTCTGAAATATGTGAAGTGCCTACTTCTGTTAATCCATATTCAAAACATATGTCGTAGTGGCTTCTGAGAATTCATAATAAGAATAAAATTAAAAACATGGATAAATCTACACAAGACTAAAAATTTTGCAGCATGCAGTGTACATTATTTCAAATGCTAATTCATGGTAAAATTAATGGTAAAAAATATAAATGATCTGATGGACATATTCAGAATGTAGAAAATGCTGCTCAGCCTTCTATCAGAGTGATGTGATATAGGGTCAATAGGATGTTTAAAGAAAAAGCTACCATGAAAGAGGTGATATAAGAGAGTAACTCTTTCAAACAGCACTTCTTTAGCAGTGATATTATGCAAATAGAAAATACTAGGCCTTGATGAAAGCATACTTGTTAAAGTCCTTGAATTTTTTTGAAAGAGGGATAATTTGTAGGATAAGAGTAATGTGATATTAATTTATAAATGTGTTTGTTTATCTATTATTTTAGTTATGAAATGTATTGTGTATTATTAATGACTGTATGAATCCATATGAATCTGTGCAAGAAGAAATTTTTGAAAACTGAAACTTTTGGGGACAGTTTTTGCATGGTTCATAACTGTTCACAAAATGTTTATTTTTTTAATCTTTGGAAGTTTATTTACCACTGGATTTTGGGTTTTTTTAGTTCATTGGTTGTTGTTTTCCAGATCAGAGTAAAAACTGCTGAAGTTGGAAATTTGGCCATAATAATCATCACTGACTCTTGATGGTCACCCTTTGTGTGTGTTGCTTTGGATTACCAGATTATCAGTATATTCCCCATTGTCTATGGACACTTTGTAGGTGAAGATTATTCTTTGTTTTACAATTTTTCTCGTACATATGATTATGTTGGCATGAGTTCTGTTCCTGTTGGAACAAATCAGACATTTACCTTAAAGCCAAAGAGTGCAACTTTTTATTTTCATGCACTCTGTAAAGATTGGTAAGTGTGCTGTTGGGTAAATAAAAAAAGTATAATAGTTACTTACTGAGTAAGAGAACATTCACACTAGGTAGAAAAACAGGACAGATCTATAGACTAACTCCTGGTATATCACAATGCATTTACTGTTCAGTAAAAGCCTGCACTTCTGACAGACTGACCTAGGGAGAGACAGGCATGTACGAATTTAGTCTTTATTGTACTGTATCTTTACTGAAAACATGTATTTATTCGTAGCAATGTGTCTAATGCAAGTTACCTATCTGTAACAGCCAAGTGAAGACAAGGCATTGGTAGTTTCCATGAAGGTGAAGTGAGGTACAGTCAGCAATTGTATCTCTTCCCATTGTTGGCATTGCCTGAATTCAAGGAAGTGAAAACTGCATTTTCTTCATTGCTGTTTCCAATAAGATTGCAGGAAATATCTTACTTGTGCTACTTATATCAGATAAAAGCACACCTTTTTGGCTGTGTGGACAGAGAAATCTACTTGTGTGGAGAATAGAGTGCATTTAGAACACAGAATGTTGTCCAATACTGTTGCAAACTGGTCTAACGCTAGAATGTTTTCAGTGTTCTTCTGTTTTGTAAAGAAGTAGTCCCTCTCCTGGCCAGACTTCCCTGCTCTTCAGGTTTCCCCTGTGGAAAAAGGGCTTTTCAGGGAGTTCATGCAGCAAAGGAGTGTGGATTCTTCTGTAGTTGTGTTTTCATCACCAGTGGCAGCCATCTGAGTGGCTTGGGCAGTTATACCTTTTGTGTGTTTGATTTTCTTTCCACTTATGAAGTGAGTGTGGTAACACTTACTTCACAGGCACTGATGAGAGCTTGTGAAGCATTGCAAATAGAACCATGGTTTTTTTTTTTTTTTTATTGGTTTGATGTGATAAAACTGTTGTGGCTGTCACACTTTGAAAGAAAGAGATTTGATGTGCTTTTGAAATGCTAATCTGAAGGATAGGAATGCTGGGGGAGAGAAAGTGAAGGTCTTTCTCCAATAGGACTTCTGATCAAGCTAGAGACAGAAGCTCTTATGAATGTAACACAAGTGTTAAGATCTGGAGAGAGTCACCAAACAATTGCTAGGGAAGGGAATTCCTTGCAAATGGTGCAGATGCTTCCTTTTTTCCTTTATTTCTCTGTACCTGAGCTGAAAACAGAGCTGTATATGGAGTCAAGTAGAATCTCAGTTTTATTAGGTTAGGTTCTCAGGTTAGGTTCAGCTTCACTCTGACAGCAGCTCTTTTGGTTTGTGTTCCACATCATTGCAGAGAATGGTGCTGATCCAATTCTGCTTTCTGTGAAAGCTTTTTGTGAAGACAGCCTTGGCAGAGTTCAGACCAAGGACTCATATACAGTATGGGCTGGGTATCAAAGGTTTTATTTTCCATTTGGGCTTGACTTAATTCTCTAGTTTAGCAGTTGAGAAGTGTAAATCAGATGTCTAATGCAAATATTTTTTTTTATTTCACTGGGGTTTGCTCTGGTTTTAATTAGTATTGTTTTCTATGATGAATTTTGCACAGGCTGTTTTAAGAAATGCTGAAACCTCCATGGTGTACATCTCTATTGCTTTATTAATGTGCATAAGCTCTAGGCAAAACCAGAAAGGGAAATCCAGTGGACTGAGCAACAGACTAAAGTTTGTATTGATGTGGGTTAGAGGAGAATGTAGTATGTCCCAAGAGCATGGGATTTAAAAGAAGAATATGGGGCATTGTTCATGAGGGGCAAAGTCATGCAAATGCCTCATTTTTTTTTCTTCCTCGTTCCTGCAGTATTCTGACCTTCTATAAAAGAAGTTTTAAAGGAGCATGATGAGCCTTTAACAGTAATGAAGATGCTTCATTTTACAGTAGAGTCCTTTCAGGACGAATTTCAGTATAGTAACAAATCAGTATATTTGAAGCATATCAAAGTTATGCTAGATTTGCATTTTTGATCACAATATAACTTACACACTGAAAAAGTTCATTTTTATAGACAGGACATTTAGAATGTACTTTGTATTTTTTTCTTTTAAGTCAGATATTAAATGCCTTTGCTTGATTATATGCCTGTGTGTGTATCTACATCTTGTTTCCTAGTCAGAGTGTTTAGCTACCAAAAGGAATTTGTCACTTTTTGTACAAACTTATGATTCCAAATTACACATATGGAAAGAAGGGTGATGGTTTTTAACCTCTTATGATCCCCTTTTCCTTTCTAAATCTCTTCCTTTCCGGGTCTAGCGTGTTGGTCTGTCAGTCTCTATAGGCGTTCTCAGGGTTATCTGTCGGCATCAGTCAGAGGAAGACATTCAGAAATACAAAAAAGTTACTCTTTAGGTCTGTAGGTTTACTGGAGGCACAAAATAGACAGCAGAGGGGGCCAGGCTCTCTACATCACCAACCCAGTTGCTGTCAATTTATTACCGTGATTTTGTTTTGTGGCCAGAGGTTCTCTGGTTAGTACATTTAGTTATTATAGTGTTATTCTGTTCCTGCACTTACTGGGAAAAGCAATGGAAATTCAGGGGACTTTTCTGAGTAGCTTTTGTGATTTGGCTTTCTCATCCACTTAAAGAAAAAAAAAAGAAAACCCACAAAAAACATAACCATTAATTTTCTTGTGACTGCTTTTTTCCTGTAAGACTAATGTGACCACGTCTTGAGAATGGAAAGAAATCCCTGTAAATATGAGGACCTGATAGTGCTGAATCACCAAAGTGTTTTCTGTATAGTTAGAAATCTCAGTCAATTGCCTCATCAACTGCTGTTCTTGCAAAATAAGAAATTACATGTAAATTCAAAAAATTATATAATTTTATCGGACAGCATTTTGGTGCACATCTTTTTTCAGATACTGTGTTAGTTCCAGAGAGAACATTTATCAAAAAATACGTTAAAAATACTTTGATTTTCTGTTTGTTTTTTCTGCAGGCATACACCTGCTAGTAATATGTGTCATGAATGATGATCTCTTTCTGCACCTCAGTGTCCCATTTAGTATACAGTTCTTAGCTGTTCTATATTTGTTGGGTCAGTATTTACTATTGCTGCCTTTGTAGACCATTATCTTATTTTCCTGAGAAAGCACAGTGAAGAATATTCCTTTGAGCTGAAAACTGGTGTACTTCTTAGCCCCAAATTGTCGCTTGACTTGGTTATATAAGATTTGGAAGGATGCTAGCCTTGCATCAAGTGTTGCTGCACAGGCGAACCAGTTCCAAAAACCAAACCAAACAAACTAACAAACCCCCTTCCCTAAAAAAATATTGAATTGTACTTGGGCTTACAGGAATGGGCTCACTGTAACTACATCTTCAGCAAATGACAGATACTTCAGGATATAGTTTTGGTTTTTTACTTTATATGCTTTCTTGTAGTTGACTTTATTCTTGCTTTTTTAAAATGAAAATAGATTAAATGCAGCAAAATGACACATGCCACTTTTTTAAGGTGATGTAAAAGGTCATTTACATCCTCATTCAGGAGACAGACATTCTTCAGCTAGAAACTGAATTCTGTAGTTTGAAATTAATAAAAGGAAATGATAGTGCATATATTTTTCATTAGATGTATTGACTATATCTTACAGCTATTTTAAAAAACAGGTATGGCATCAACATAGCTATAATGATATACTGCAGCTGTCCCTGGATTAATGCAGTGAAAATATGACCTCTTAGAAACTGCCTGCTGTGCACACTTGCTGTAGTTGCCCTGCTTTCATCAGTGTGATTTTAAAAAGCATAGGAATAGGAACCGCGCTTCTGATGAGGCATATACATTACCAAAAGAAAAAAAAAAGGGAGGGAGGTGGGCAATGAAAGTCTAATTAATTTATTTAAGAGGATCAGGGTTGGGAATGGTTGTTGTGGCTTTTGGAAGAGTCAAAAGAGAGCATCAGTCTTCTAGGTACATCACTGTATCTCCTCAGGTACAGGGACGATAAGAACTGTTAAAGAGGTCTCTTCTACTTTATACTGTGTTTCAGATTATTCCAGATTATAGAACCTTAATGTGATCTAATTCTTGTTCAACTAATATGCTGTTGTTCTTCTATTTTGAAATGTTGCTTTAACTTTTTTTTTAAAAGTTACAAAAATAGAAGTTGTTTTCTACTATAAACCTACCGGCAGAGTTCAGGTCATCATGCAAATGTAGGACAATGGCAGAATCGTTGTGACACGTGTACAGAGCAGTTTGATAAGGTCCCTCAGCTTGTACAATGAAGGGTTGCTTTCTTCCCTGTGTTAACACTGAAACATTAAACAGAATGGACACTGAATTGTGGTGCTTTGCTGATAAACAAGTTGAATGTACACTTGTACAGTGATGTATTGCAGTGTCCTTGTGTCTGTGAATGGACTTCTCACAGATTCAGAGGTAGAATTCTATATATAACCCGCTCTATGTAGGGAGGTTGTGAACAGTTTTACAAATGTTCTTCTTTGGGATACTGCTAGTGAAAAAAACCCAATAAAAATGCGATTCACATCAGCTGCTGAAAATCTCTGATGCATTTTCTCTAACATAGACAGCAACTTCCGAAAATATTTATGAGTCTGCTTTCTGATGAATGCTTGATATCATCCCTTAGGATATGATCTCTTTGTTGGATTAAAGGCACTAGTCCTTGCATTAAATGATGTTGGGTTTTTTCATCCTAATACTCTTTACATGTATCTCTTTTAGATGGTGCCGTCTATTATCGTCCTCAGCCTCCTTACGTTTATCTTCCCTATGAAACAGCTATTAGTTCACCAAACAAATTTTGAGATGATTTTCCTCCAACAGTTTGCAGGTTCTGAAAAATCCATTCATATCAAAACCAGATTCCCTTTGCTCCGTGCGTGTACGTGCGTGTGGTATTTTTTGTGGTGACCTAAAGATTTGTTTTACTATTGGACCTGTGCAGCTGCTTAGGGGGTTGTATTCCCACTGTGCTGTTTACTCCCATCAGCAATCTAATTCACAGATAGTATCATAATTCGTGATGTAATAGTTCTTCCACATTGTTTTGTTGGGTAAAATTATTAAAGACAAAAACCTCATGTGACAGTTGCCCTTTCAGCAGTTTAAGCTTTTGATTCTTGCTTTCTGTCTTAAATGTGTACTGATTATGCCTTGACACCTCTCATGCTACACATTCATTTTTCTGTGGTCTTTCTGACAGACTGACATGAAACTGGTTGCTTTTAGATTTTACCATTGCTTTCAAAGCATCTGTTCTGGGCAGTAAGTTTTCTTTCCTTTGGAGGTAAGCTTCATTTACTGTTTGTTTCATCAAATCTTAAACGTTTTTGCACAGAAAATTTACTACAAAAATTGGCTGATTACAAACTGTACTACCTTAGTGCTTAGAATTCAGTCTGCCATGACCACTTGTCCCAGATATTCTAGTTCTGTTCTTTTGTAGATCTGTTGCAGATTTAGCTATCAAGATTTTATTTTGAAGATAGACAAAATTAGAATGTAGTTTAAAGGCAAATTCAAATTATTATTCATTCTGCCTTCTTCTAAACATACTTTTTTTGACATAGGAGAATTTAAAAAAATTCCTAGGTATCAAACATTTCAGCAGGAAGTTATTTAATATTTTGGTTGTTTTTCTTTTTTGTTGGTCTCTTAAGTTGATCAGAAGCTTTAAATGTAGACTTTGATGATAGCTTTTTGCTAATCATGAATAAAATACTTCTAGAAGTCAATTACTTTTTAAAGCCAGAGAAAACACAAAGCTCTTTAAATCCAGAGTGTTTTTCAGAATAACTGATTTTGTTACATAACCTAAGTAGAAGTTGAGATTTGTTAGGAAAATAAGTATAGAATAAGGAATGAGTTCAGATGAAGAGTCTTGGCATGTCAGGTTCAACTTAGATATTGTAGACTGGCATCTGAATAAACAGAAGTTTGGGCATAGTAAATAAGCAGAAAAATTGCTAAGGAACATGTTCTGTTCCTGGTGCCTCAGGTTAAGGATTATAGATGACACTTACGATGAACTGAACTTTGCAAAAAGGTTTACAGTTTGGTTCAACTGTTTCCTAATATGAACAGTTTCCTAACATCTATCATAGCCTTTTAAAAGGTGGTCCTGGAAGAAAATGCTAGTGATCATCTAGTCCCTTCTCCCAATCATAATTTATATCCAAACATAAGTATTGTTTCCAAACACATTGCTACAATCAAAATATTGTTTGCTAGATGCTTATGTAACTTATTTCTGAAAGTATCTTTCAAGGGGACAGTTCTGCAACTCTCATGGTGCTTATTCCACCACATAACAGCACATGCTGAAACATGATGCTTTGAAAAGTTTAGGAGACTCCCATTTATTTAGAACACATAGTTTTAGACAGGGATTTGAAATTTTGCAGAGGAAAGGTAGTTATCCCAGTGACTTCCTCTCAGAATGACTTTGCTATCACATTGAGCCAAACTGTGCTGTCCTCTCCCCTCCTGTCCCTGACTGAGCTCTCCCTGCTGTATCTCCCTGTGGTGCACTAGCAGCATCACACCACAATTCCCACCAGAATTGTATTCTAGAACTGTGCTTCTTCGCCTTCTGCATTCCTCCTAGAAATTTCACACAAGGAGATGCAAGGAAGATATGCTGTTGAAAGAAGCAGAGTAGAAATAATGAAGCTATGGAGTAAATCTGTGTGAAAGAACAGCTGTGTGGGCCCCATTATCCTTGCTTGCCCTATTGTGCTGTGAGGGGATTAGAGGAGGAGAAGGAAGTTTTTCTGGGGAACCAACCAAAATGTGTAGCTCAGGTATGACCAGACTTACATGACCAAGGGACTCAAGGCCTATGGCACATTTTTCAGTAGGCCCGGATTGCAGGATTGCAACATTTACAAGAGCTGCATTTGGGAGATCCCCAAAGTTCTGATTGCAAAATCCCATGCAGTGATGCAGTGCTGGTGTGAAGCTCACTCACAGGGTGAATCAGTGGAGTTAGCCTTCATAATCATTGGCTTTGCTCCATCCAGTCTGCATTAGCTGCAACTCCCTGTGCCATCTCACACTGCACCCAGTTCCAAGGTGGGAGCTGTGCTTGAATAGTCTGTGAGGTGTATGGGGCTGAGGAGCAACCAGCTGGCATTGCCTGTGGTAGCTGGTCAGAAAGGCTGTAGAAGTTGTTAAGAAAGAAAGGTACAGATGCAGAGAAGAGTTGATTTGGTATGCATCCTCTCTTGCACCCTCATTCTGCCATAACTGCCCTTGAACAAAATGAATGGACATTGTGTTGTATCATGTGTTGTCTTGCAGTTGCACTATTTCTTTCTATTGAGAGCATCAGTTCAGTTGAGAGGGGCACTCTGTTTCTCTATGGCTGTACATAATTGATCCTGCATTTTCCTTTGGCACCTCCAAGTAACAGCTGATTAGACATGAAGTTTGTGTGGGAGAGCTGTCCTTGTGTGACTTCATATTTTAGTACAGAAGAATAATGGGATAGATACTGTAACAATAGTAGTAAGGGTAAAGAGCCATGAACAATAAACAAAGTAAGTAATACTAGAAAACTTTTTTTTTAAGGTTTTCATTCAGTAGTGTTTTATGTAGTGTAAACTTTTAAGAACTAATTTAGTGCTATACCTCACAAAATTTGGTTTATATTGCTCCATGTAAAAGTTGTTGATTGCATTAAAAAAGTAATTGTAGGGACAGTAGAGAAGTGCTTAACCACTGATTTTAAGGAATGTGGCAACTAAATGCTTCTATAATTTGCAGTACAAGTTAAATCTAACATATTTACTAGGGATGTAGGAGGAAGATTGAATGCTACATTAATTACATTCACAGATGGTCATAAAAGTAGGATATTCAACAAATACAGAGAAGGTTATAATACAGAAGGACAGAAAGAGGTTGGAAATATGAGCAAGAGATGAAATTAGGTGCTCTAGAAATATGTAAATGAAAACATCTGAAACTATGCAAAATATGAATATTCAATGGTAGCAAAGTGTTGAAAAGGAGATGTTAAAAAAGGTAAACACGACAATAGAAACTGATTAGGAATGTCGTTTAAACAAGACAAGCATACAGGAGAGAAGGATTAAGGATGTGTGGGCAGCCATTGCACGAGTGCCCTGAGGACGTACTTGTCTTTCATTTGACCCTGCAGTGTAAAGGCTGCTATTTGCATTGGGCTGGCCCTTAGGAAGGAGCTTTGGGATTTTATACCAGGTGAATCATCTCAGCTCATTTCCGTATTTGAAGAATGGATATAGAGCAGGTGGTATTTAATTTAATATCTTATAGCTATAGTGGTTTGCATTGACTCAGCAGAGCCTTGTCCATTTGTTTTCAGGATCTAAGATCAGCAGATCATTCCCTGTGACTAGAAGTATGTGTAGAAAAGAGGTACAGACTGTGGGACTGACTTTATCCAGTAAAAGGGTTGAACAGGAAAAGGTGTCTTGTAATGCCAGATAAACTATTTGAGGAAATAGGCTCTCATCGTGATGTGAGCACCACCCAGGGTGGAGAGCTGAATGGGTGGGCATTCTTACAGCCTACATGTCTTCCAAGAGTTTTATACCAGAATGGTTCTTTTTACCCCTGAAAAGTATGGTAAAGGCTTGGCAGATCTTCAGGAATAAACAATCCAGTACAGAAGGTACTGGTAAGCAGTACAGGGCACCCTGAACTTTGAGAAAAGAGAAAAGAGCACTTCAATTCATGTGAATTGAAGTTGTGCTTGCCTTTTAGCTAAATTAGGGTTTCATGCTTGGGCTGAAGGGATTTGTGTAGTCTGTATCCTCAAATGAGAAGCTATCTGCTTGAAGTGTATTTATGGGTTTTAAATTAAAATTACATTTTACCACTTAATGTAAATTGTGGTGGTTTTACTGTGCTTTTACCTGTGGGCAGGACTCAGGATTGTTTTCTTCGTCTGGTCACTTTGTATCTAGTTCTGTGAGATCATGTTCAAATTCTTCCAAAAAAAGAAGAAGGGTTGCTGTTTTAGTCTTTGATTATAAAATCAAACTTAGGCATGGATATAAAGTTCAGAGCTGGAGAATAACATTTCTAGTCAAAAAGAGGCCTTGTTGGTGGACAGATGGAAAATATGGATGATAGCAGCGTACAGAGACTGCCAATTCATTAATCAGGTACCCAATAACATGAGCACAGCCACTTTTTTAATGGCAGAACATAACTATTACTCCTAATGCAAGTTAAAAAGCACTGCACTGGTGTACCATCCCGTTCCAGAGGTGAGGCTGGCCCTAGCCTGTTGAGGCTTGTCATTGAGAGGCAGGGAAGCCAGTGAATTTCCACTCATCTGTCTGATATTGGCACATTGCCCAAAAAAAAAAGCCATGGAAACATCTCCCTGGAAAAGCATTAGCAGTTTCTTTGTGTTTGTTTGGTTTTTGTTTGTTTGGTTTGTCGTTGTTGGGGGGGTGGGGTAGGTAGGGGTTTTTTTTCAACTATACCAGAAAATCATTAATGATTGCGGGGATCCTGGTTTTGTGATTACATGGATATCCTATTCATGACTGTGCAATCACTTCAGTCTCTTCCATGTCTGACTGAATTTTCAGTGCCTTAAAGGATATTTCTAAGTGGGCTGGAAATTGACTGAGATGCTCAGCAATTCTCTTGACAAATTTCTTCAACTATTTAACTACTGGTGTATTGGCAAAGCAATTACATGGCTGTGAACTGAAACAGTCTTCATGTTACATGCTGACGTGTTTAGATCTCCAGCAGCACACATAGTTTCACCTGTTTTCTTCATCAGTGCATTCAGTTCTGCAGTAACAGATACATAAAATAGATGTGTGGGATTGACAGTTCTTCCAAGTAGCAAATGTCTTCTGCTGCAGCTGGAACAGGAAGAATTCCTGCAGTGGAAGACAAAGTAACTCATCATCTCAGGAGGCACAGAGTAATGTTTACTGTCTTTAGTTTGTATGCTTTTTACAGCCAGAGAGTTTAAGATGAATGAATTTATATAGCACTAATCATCCAAGTTTCCTTAGCTTAGTATCTTAGCCTTCATGTAACTTCCTTAACTAGTTTTACTGATCTTTTTGAGATGTTGAAAACTAAAATATTTCTATACTTAAATACAGTCTCACTGTATTACTAGGTTTTGGTCCCTTGAATTTACATATCATGAGTTTGTCAAAAAATATAGACATTCTGGAAAACATCTCTTACTTCCTGCTGCCAGTCTTACATCTTTTTAGGCATTGTTGGTTCTAAATGCATTTTAGCTGCTTTGCAAAGGTATGAGTCTATTAGAAGTAATGGGTGGATGGAGTGGGAGGAGGGCAGAAATTGCATGATTTCATTTATTAATGTTATTTAGTGAGAATCTGGGCTAACAAGAACACGATTTGTTTTACTGAAATGGTGCGTAAAGATGTAGCCATATAATTTACTAAAATTACCAACTGGTTATATCAGTTGTCATATCAGTTAGTGGTCGTATCAGTGATCGTATCAGTTAGTAGTTGTTTAACTTTCCCTCATCAATCACTGTCTGCAGCAGCAGAACCCATGGGGAGACTGTAGCAGCTGCTGCTCTTGTAGGAAGTTTTAAGGACCAGTTTATAGGACTTGCTGGGTATGTTCGTTTTGGCCTGGGTGCTACCCCTAGAAGTTTCCAGAAACTGCTTCAGAGAAGGACTTGCAGCTCGTGGCACTTCAGTGAGCAGATACAGAATAACTTGTGCAGAGGGAATTGTTTTTCTGACCTCCAATTTAAAGCTGGTATATACTTGATTCACCACTTTATTTCAATTATTCTTCCAAACTCTTTTGGCCAGTTTCTCAGTGATTTAGCTCCTCCATAATTAGCACCAGTTTAAAATTGGTACCTGGGTTTTTTTCTCCTTATTTTCAGTAAACGGGTTTATGTCAGCCACTAAATGTTTAAATCTTTTCTGTGAATCCATCATGTATTATTTTGTTGGTTTTTTCTTTAATTAAAGGAGCAGACCATACTGACATTTCTGAAACCTGTTTGCTGTTACATTTTCACCTGAAGAGGCAGACTCTGCAGTGTTTCTCCAAGTATGACTGAGAAACATTTCCGTTGCACCCTAATGATTCTAGATCTCCAAGGTTGTGTAAATCTATGTACAATTGAGAAAGGCATGCCCTAAGAAGATAGTGAAGTCTTCTGAAGAACACTGTGTTGCCACTTTCTATTAATCTTTTCCAGCTATGTATCCTTCAAGAAGAGTTGAATGGCTGTCATTGAGTAAGGCCATCAGTCCTATTTCAATAGTTAAGGACATATCATGTCTCTTACAGACAGCGTCAGAGACAGCAATATTTACATCTTTAGTTAGACTGCAGCTTAAAACACAAAATTGCATAGGGATTATGCATACTTGAGTGAAAAATGGCCACCTTAGTAGGTGTTAGCAGTGTATATGTGATCAATCTTTGTGAGTAATTTTGATATGAAATAATTTGAGACTATTATGAATTGATGCTGTGCTAGGACTGGGCTTTTTGTTGTAGGATTCATGTTCAAATTCTTACCAGAATGACAGCCTACCTTGAGGAAGAACTAATGGACTGAGGAGCTCTCACCTGTTCACTCCTACCAAAATGCTTGTGGTCTGGAAACTCCCTAAACCTTAAGAAGCAACTAGGCTCACAGCACTTGTAGAATTAGAGTTTGCCTCTCCTTCTGAGCTGCTCAGGCCGAGGGGACAACCAGCTGCTGTGAAGCACTTCCTGACTTGTGACTGTGTTTTGAACCTAGTGGTTGCTCTAGTAGTATATTTCTGCCACCACTGGGAGATGATTGACCTTTCCCCCTCCCTCATTATTTGTGTTCATTAAATGGAGCCATAAGTACCCTTTTCCAGTAGCATGTTGGAAATTTTTAAGTGTTTGAGTGATTCCTGCATGTGAAAACCCTATGAAATCATACTAGTGACAGCTTTCTTTGACAACAGTGCTTGTTAGCAGAGTATTAACCTGTTTGGACAGGCTCTCTGGGACAAATTCCTGTTGTATTGCTTCTGAGCTCTCTGTTCATGTTGATACAGTTGAATACAATTAACATAAATTTCCTATTACGCCATATCCATATTAAGGTAAAATTCAAAGAAATCTGCAAATGTAGTTTGTTACAAGACTTTAAAATATTATCTTAAATTTCAGAAATTAATTTTGTGCTTAAGAAATTCGCTCCTCCAGAGCTGTTTTTTATAGGTTTTTCCCTGCCATGATCCTGTACTGCCAGGCACTCTTAAGCATTGTGCTGCAATATTATTATTGCTGGAGCTTCTCATGATCAGAGCCTGGTGTTATAATCATAACTTATTTGCTGGATGTAAATGCACAGTAGCTGAAACCAAATTTCTTTTCACCTGTATAATCAAAAAATATTATTTGGATTCCTAGAGGTGAAAGGAGGCAAGCTGAAACTTCATCTTTGAAGAGAAAATTTCAGAGGCACTTTGTCACTGTCATGTCGTGGTGCAGACATCTGTCAGACTGTATTACAAATCCAACTTTCTTATTCGATGAGTTACTCAATTTGCAAATTGAGACCTCTCTGCTTTGTTAAAAATTATCACTGCTCATCCGAAAACCCTAAGTGTTTAAAAGTATAAGATGACAGCTTGAATGCTTGGGGATGTGGACTCTCCTTATAAGGACAAATTACCTTTCTAGATGTCACATTTAAATGTTTGGCTGCCTATCACCTACGGGGAATTTAGCATGATAAATCTTTTTAGATCTCTGAGAGCTGAAGAATTGTAAGTGAAGTGCACGAAAGGTGTTTGAGGTTCAGGTTTTTTTGTGTGCCTCTTTTACAGAGTAGGCTTCAAACGTCTCTGATTGCAAGTAACTGGAAGATATTGCTTTAGGTCATCTCCTTTATTCAAAGATTTGAAGCTGTTGTAACCCTTTTTTATCTAAATAAGGATTTTTTTTGTTTTTACTAAATATATGTATTAGGCTGTTCTCTAGCATAAAGCAGGGTGGATGAACCTAAAGATTAAAAGGTTAATTTTTCAGTTGTGTGACAAGCATACAAAGGTATAATTGTGGGGTGGATCTGGCCCATGATTTCAGTATGCCATTTTGTAATTTCATTGTGAATCCCAGTAATATTTGCTATTCTTAGGGGAATGAAGATAGATGTGGCTTTTTATTATTTACATTAAAAATGGGTGTTGATACCAGTTCTCCTGTGGCAACAAAAAATATGTTTTCTCATTCTCATTTCTTGGATTTCTGTGTGTTTTGGCCTTGCTGTTCTTGCATTTTTGTGAGGTAAATAATAAATTTTAGTAGTATTGATGTAATTCTTGGGGAATATATCCCATTAGCTAGGTGCCATTCATCTGTGAGCATTCTGATTCCATCCAGTTTATTATGCACATTTTATTCAGGAAGTAGGTTACTCTCTGAAGAAAACAGCTTTGCTCTCCTGACATATACCACCAAAAATTCTATAACCTGTTGAGGGATATAAAAGCCACATCTTCAGTTTTGCTTACTGCCATCCTTTTTAGTCTAGCTTCAAAACTGAATATTTTTTCAAGGCTAATTACTGTCTTCAGCTCTGGGCCAGCTGTGGTTTCTTCCCTCATGGCTTGAATGAAGAAGTAAAGGAAGCTGCTTTCACAGGCCTGAAATATCCTTGGGTTTGGCTGTTACAGAAAAGAAGAGCACAACTGGTTGCTTCTTTCTTTGCAGATCTCAGAGGTGCAACAGCTTTCTCCCTTCAGTACCAGGGATGCTTCTTAGTCTTCTACCAAAATAATTTGGCTAGAGGTTGAGAAAGGGGTAAGAATGAGTTGGTTGATTGGTGTTGGCTTTTTTTTTAACCTCTGGGTTGTTAGAGCCAGTATCTACTGGCCATAACACAGTGAGCTATTTCAGAATTAATTGCAGAAAATCAACTTATTCTGGATCACTGAATTTGCATATGAAGTCTTTCATGCCAAGCAAAAATCTTTAGCAGGCTTGGAGAGGGACTTACTTTCTCCTCCTATAGCAAGGTGTTGCTGAGACTGTTGTGCTGAATGAAGCCCTCTTGTGATGTGTGACAGGTTATGAGGCAAGCACTGCTGGGTACCGATGTACACACCACAGCTGCTCCATACCCTGTCCACATGGACACCAAGCCTTTGGCACTTTCAGAAGCACTCCTGTATGTGATGCTGTGCCCAGCCTGAGAAGCAGTGTCTCAGGTGGCATCAGCCCAGGCCTGTGCCTAAGGTCCTGAGGTGAAGGGGGTTCCCCTTCTGAAGTCCTCTTGCTTCTGTGGTTTTCTCAGAGGAGCCCTTGCAGGTTCTGGAAATAGTCAGTGCTAGGAAGTGGAGCATATAAGAGGTTTGTGGCAAAATCCCAAGAGTCTGTGACTGAAAGGAACTTCTGTGGTGGAGGAGCATATCTCAGCACAACTCAGGTGGGAGACTGCCTCCAGGTAGGTGTTCAGGCCTGTCAAAAAGAGGCCTTCTTCAGCTGAAGGGCTTAGGTCTTCCCAGGCACTGTCCAGATCTCTTGGCACTGTCACCTTTGACAAAGCAACAAATGTCACTTCCTTGCTCTGCTTACAGTATGCAAGCAAATGAAGCAATTCAATAGCACTGAAAAAGAAGCCAGAACATGTTACTTTTGTTGATCATGTTAAGTCCTTAAGAAAATCAGTACTGAAAAATTAAACAGTAAGAGGAATGAAGTGGAATTCCCAATATATTGAGTCTTAGTAATGTGAAGAGCATGTCACACCAGCTATAATTGTTTTTGTTTTGACAATATTGTCTGAAAACCAGAAGACTCACTGTGATGTTTTTCTTTACTGGAGCTGCAGCTTAAGAATCTGAAGGTTATCATGGTACAGAAACAATGTCCACCTGTCCTTCCTTGGTTACAATCTTTCCAAATTTGGCTGCATACTATTCAAAATCTGATTTTTTTTAGGTTGGACAGCGTATGAGCGACAAAACCAAGGCTAAGCCTAGTTCCTGGCTTCCCTTTTAATGCCCAGTCCATTGAGGTACCCTTCTTCCCTGCAAATGATTTATATGTGTAATACTGCTGTGAAACAGCATATTAGCTAGGAAAAGAAACCCAAATACTGCAGGAATGGCCAAGGCTCTGTTCAGTCTCCCCACTGCTTGGAAATGCAAACAAAAAAAACCTCACTTCCAGAAAACAGTGTTTTTGGAATTACATGGTAACAATGTCACCATCTTGTTACCTCAGCAGCTTGAGGAGTATCTGGTGCCCTGGAAGAATAAGAAGCATAGAAGACTGAAAATGCTAAAATACAGGTGTCCTATGGGTGCTACATATTAGTTTATTCTGGAAAATCATGGGGTAGTTGTTTAAAAGGTAGAACACTACCTTTTAGAACACTATGACTTAAAATGAGGAGCAAAAGAAATGATGAGCATTAAGGAGAGTGACAGAGTAGAAGATGTGCAAAAGGAAAAAAGGGGGGAAACAAGCTCAGGGAGAAGGGTAGGAAAACCAGTTGGCCCAGTGTAGCAGCAGGCTATTGAGGAAGGAGGAGAATAGGTAACTGGAGACCAGTGACCAAATGAAGTACAAATATTATTTACTCAAGTCATCATAATTTTGACTTTTGAGAGCCAACATTTCAAGACTGTATTTCTCACATAGACAGAAGGGAAATTTCAGCTGTTTTGCAGAGAGAAAATGCATATGTGTGAATTTTTCTCAAATGTGGTTGATCTTTGAAGCTACAAACAAAAGCATATGTATGTTGTTTGGTTTTCATATATTTCTACACATATGCCATGGTTTCCTAAATTACTTTTCTATTGTCTAAACAAACTAGATTAAGTGGATAAGCTATCTTCTTCAGAATTATAACATGAAAATTCTGTTTCAGCAAAAATGTAATATCCAAAGTTATATGCCTTTAATTTCACAATTTTCCCGGACTCTGTGACTTGGTTATTTTTTGTACTTACGAAATAACATTAATTTGGTTTGTTTGGTTTACTGAATGTGTGCAGTATTGAAACTATTGCTTTAAAATGTCTAGTTTTCCTTCTGCAATGTTCTACTAGCTTATTTCAAGGGAAAAAATACAAGGCTCTTTTTTTAAAGAAATAGAATTGATTTCAGTGTCTGTAAATTTTTTAACATATACAGTTGAGTCAGCTGTGTGGAGTATCATGGGCTTCAGTGGTGACACTAGTCTGAGGGGGGAAAATGATATCACAAGAATGGAAACAAATGTGTTCTCTCACTCTGATCATGCAGTTTTTAATTCCACACTTGGGGAAACAGCAGGATTTACTGGGGTCAGTTGTACTACACTGGGATATGTATTATTAAAGTGTGTATATATGTGTGTGTAAGTGTTGCAGGGAAGAGTCGAAGGTCAGAACATACTTTGCAGTTTTATTACATTGCATTAGATTTACCTTTTAAAACTTATTTGTTCTCAAAATCAGACATAAAACATCCCCCCCTCCCAAGCACATGTCTTTACTTGATAAATATTTAAATAGTTGCATTTACCCTTCAAGTTCAGTATGTATGCTTATTATGAGCAGGAATATGAAAGTAACCATGCAGATTTTTTAATTTAAAAGTTATTTTTACTGCTTTTCTCCTGTTGGACCTTATGTACTTTAATTTTTATAATCAGTTTAGGAACTCACTTTTGGGACAGTTCTCACAGAACTTATCCTATGATGCCTATGTTTATTTGTGTGTGACACGTGACCTGGATTTCCTTCCCTAATTTTTTCTGTGGCATACCTGCCAATGTCTGGAAACTGAGCCTGTTGTGCTGTTGCGATGCTGTGGGTTCAGAGTCAGCGCAGCCACCTGCAGCAGGGTTACCTTGCAGTGTCTGGGGCAGAAGGGGGCTCCCAGGACCTACTGCTCAGGTTTGGGGTGGGGCAGGAGAGGGCAAGTGCTGGTGCAAAAGCTCTTCTGGGGTGCACTGGGGACCAGCCTGCCATAAGTTTGCTCTGGAATCAGCAAAGCACAGAAATTACTTGAAAACAACTTTTATACAGTCACATTCTCTTCTTATTTCATGCTTTGTTTTTGAAGGTGATAGCAAAAGGGAGAGCTTGTGTGACTGAAATTCAGAGGCTGTTAAAATAATTCAATACTTAAAATCGCTTCTTTGAATGTAAAGCTGTTTACTCCCAGCTCACAAAAATGAGACTGCTCTCAAACTTTATGCTTTCACTTCACTGGTACATTAGAAAATGTAATATGAAGCATCCACTGCAGTTTTATTTACATTTTCTTTCTATTTTAATTTAGATTAATATGGAAGGAACATAATAATTTTAACGTACATATTAATTAAGGCTGGACAAAGTTGAAAGAAAATGTAATATATACTAGATATATAAATGGCAGAAGGATCCATCTGCTCTGTCCATATCCTATGTTCTTCATTCTGCCTGCAGGATTTGAGCCACAAAAGGAAATTATAACAAAATATTTTTTTGAAATTTTAAGTTTTTTTCCTACTTCCTGAACAATTTACACTGATTGGATTGCAGCCTGAAATTTCCATTTTAGCTGCTGTTGCTTTGAGTAAAACAATTACTTTTTATTAAAAATGTCAATTCAAATGATTATTTAAATCTGGCTCAAAAAAAAAAAAAGGAAACTCGTTGCAGCCTGCTGTTGTTTTGCATGGGATTCTGTGCTATGGAAACTGGCCGTAATTTTATTGAATTGATTTAATTGGTATTAATGAAAATTACATGTGTGTGTGAAGGGAGGATACAATTCCTTAAGGGCCTTAAATTGTCCTGAAGCACATGTGCAATTTCCATTACTCTTAATGGGAGTTGCATTTTTCTCAGCAGTGAGAATGAATTCCTTGGGAGCAGATTGTGGATGACCTTTGTGGTAGTGGTAGCATAATACCATAATACTTTTTTGGCATGAGCATTTGCAGTACTCAGAATGGGGGTCAGAGTCATGACCCAGGGAACAGGCAGGGCAGCACCCCAATTCCTTCTCCCCTTCAACCAGCTCCGCACCGGCGGCTCGCAGAGCTCACTGCCTTTCTTTAAGTGCTCTGTCTGCCATTCCTGAGCTCTTGAAAGGATTTTAGGAACTCTAACCTGAAGGAAAACTCTAGCTAGGCTCCTCATCTTTTAGAAACTACTAGTGAACTCTTAATGTGTATGAAACAGCAATTCCGGAACAAGTTATTTTCACTTTTAAAACATTTTTCCTAATATTTTAATCATGTTGGCAGTTAAAATGAATTGTAACAGCAAACTTACAGAAACAGTTAACCTGGTGTATAAACCTTGGGGTAAAGATAATGCAGCTCTCTGTGCCCTTCCTATGTGCCCGTCGTCAAATTCAGGTTACATAACATCCTTTTAGGTGTATATCTTTATAGATCTAGGTCTAGATATTTTATGAAACTGATATCACTACCCCACAGTGTTAATCTAGTTGGAGTAACTACTCCAGTCAGAGGAAGTTAGTCCAGTTGCAGTAAGTAGTTCAGTATTTTTATTCTAGTCTTCATTACAGGGATACATAACTTGCCTTGGTCTTGGGCATGAAATAAAATTTTCATGTTTTCACCTTCTTTTACCAGAAATAACAGAGTGGGAAACTCCAAATGATTGAAGAAACTAATGTAATCCATTATTATTGTGACAATTCCTGGTGAATTTGGTTTGTGAAATCAGTGTTTTGATTTGATCTTTAAGTACTGTTCTGTTGTTTAAAAAAAAAAAAAAAGTTATGGAGTTGTATAAAGTCTGATAGTATACTCTGTGCTGATGGATCTAAGCATAATTTAATCACAAAGGCTGCATTTCTAACTCTTCCTGCTAATTTCACTGTTTATGGAAATATATTCCTTGTTGCAGTAATATGCACACTGAAGTATCAGTATGTAGGGACATTGGAATGAGTTGAGAGATTTACTGATTCAGTCTGAAATACTTTCTTTTGTAGAGTTTATGCAATAGAAGTTAGTATAGCATTAGAATTTCAGTCAGCCCAGCCATTGGCAGTGATTTATAACCAGAGTTTTAAATGAAATTGAGAATTAAGGGAGAAACATTATTTTCTAGTCAAGTCAAGCAGCTGTGTTGTGAACAAGGGGTATTTCTTTTTGACTTACACCCAATCTGTGTGATCAGGAACTCCAGTCTGAAAGAGTTTATAATTTTAGCAGTAATTGCAATTTCAATTCCTTTCCTACCAGTTAAAATGATGAGAGGAGAATGGAAGATAAACAGATGCTTTGGCAGTGTAGAGCCTAACAGATCCTCAGATCCCATGAAAGGCGCCAGAAGTTCTTCCCAAAGGGCATTCAAGAGTGAGAGCTTTTCTTGCATGTTTTTTATTCTGTGGTGCTGTATTGAAGTATTTGCCTGTCTCACCAGCGAGCTATGAGGGCATCCCTTTGCTCCTCGTGCATAATGAATACCAGTTATTTCTACTGTTATCTCCTACCCCTCCGCTGCGAGCTGAGGAACTTTGCCAGAGAGCAGCTGTGTTAGTCCTCTTCCTCACTGTAGTGTTGCTTCCACTGTGGCAATGAAGCTGCTTGGTTGCAGAGTACCCACCTGCCACCTTGCACCAGTGCTGATGCCCATCTGAATTCCTACTGCATCCCTACTGCATCTACTCCCTGTGCATGCAGGGAGCAAGGCATGAGAGAAGGATGGCTGAATTCTTACACTCCTCGCAGGAGTTTGGATAGAAATAGTAATTTCTGTAGCAATATAGAAGAGAAAAAGGAAGAGATTAGCAGTTATGTCTAAACTGTGGACAGAGATTCAGCACAAGTATCACAGAAGCAATGATTTAAGTACAGCAATGTTACCAATATACAGGGTGGGATTACCAAAGGCAGATCTTTCTCATCTGCCGTGATACCTGTCTGTAGAAGGCTTCTTTGATACCTCTTTCTCTTGACCAAGCAAATTTTTATGGATCGATTTTGAATAAACATCAAACAAGGTTCCGCTTGACAATTGGCTCAGTTAGAGATTAGTACAACAGCTCTGAGATGGTAAAGCTTTAGTTAAAGGGATTATAACAAAAGGTTATTATTAAAAAGAAGTGGAGACAAAAGGTAGAGGTGAAATTCCACAAAGAATTATTTTAGTAGCACTTTTACTTATTTTTTCCAGTAAATTGCAGAAATAGTGCTTTGGAATTTGTTGGTAACATGACCTACAGGGGTATTGTAAAGTACAAAACAGATTTTCAGATGGTAAAAGCTGGATGGCTTTTACAATAGGAGTAACAGTAATGGGATGAGATCTAATAGGAGCAGCAAGATCATGCAAATAGTGATTAGTATCATTTTCACTATAATGTCAAAGGCTTATTCATTGGAAGTAAGTGTAAAATGATATGATTATTTTGATCACCAGACTAAAAGCTTCATGTGATCTTCAGGTATAAGAAAATGAGTAATGGCAGATTTAGGGTGAACCAACAAAAATTGCAGCAAAAGGATGTGGAATTATTAATACCATTGAAATCTGGCTAAGTGAAACGTATAGAAACATATAGAATAGTGTTTTCAGTTCTGGGTGAAGCAGAAGATGTGAACAGAGGTCTCCTAAGAGAAAAGGTTACAAGAATACGACTGAAAATGAAGATGACGTATTTTTGTGTTACTCTTGGAAGATGGGTAAGTTGGGAACAAAAAAAAGTGGCCATGAAGAAAGACACTGAAAATGGAAGAAAGATTTATAGATATTTGGAAGAGTGAGACTTTGGAATGGCCTACCTGTAGAAGCAGTGGAAATAAAGCATGAATTTCAGAAGTGGATTGTGCAATGCATGTGACTGAACTCAACACAAGAAAATACTTGGCCATTTGCTGCAGACATTGCCAGATGCCCCGTAGTGATTGCAATGAGAGTGAAGTGCCCACTAAGTAGAATTTCAAGCATGTTTATACAGGTGACCCAAAGCTGCAGCCTGTTGTTTCTTCACCAAAATATAATTCTTCTGTTTGGGGTTTGTGGAAAGAAAGGGTTGGTGTCTTAGAAAACAAGTGGGTCCAAAAACATTCATCAAAAGTAGTTCAAGAAAATAAGTTATGTGACGTTGAGCCAGAGGAATTACCCTCTCGAAGTCATGGAATAGAAAGTAAATGAAGATTGACAGCAAGAGGCAGTACTTAATGATACCAATATTCATAATGGAAAAAAAGATGCTGACAGGTGAGCTTAACTTAGTAAAATTATGCGAGCTGCTTATGAGACAAATTTACAGGCACTGTGTATAATGGAAATTAAAACCAGTGAACAGCAAATGAATCTGATTATACTAAATTTGTAGGTTTTGCAGTCATGAATGGGTAAAGAAACAATGTGAAGTGACCCAGAGGTAAGAGAAAATATGGACAGGGTGGAAAATGAAGTTTTCCCTTAAGAAAACACGAACGGATAGCCATATGAAAAAGTAGTCTGAGATACAGATATCAGAAATATTCAGTGTTCAAGAGACTTATGAAACAACGTAACATCAAAATGGTTTTTTGCTGACATTTGTGGTTGCCATGTGGTTGACAAAAGTAAAGTCAAAGTATAACTCAGCTTTAGATGCAGCCAAACACACACTAAGCACAATTTACTGAGAAAGCATTGTTGAAACCTCCCTTTCTACTTTTGTTCATTTCTGGGTAACAGAAGTTGTGCTCAGTAGAGACAGTTACAACTGCAATGTGTTTGATAAATGGAAAAGAAATATTTATTTAGGTATGTACAGTTGGAACAAAGACAGATTGTCAGGTACTGACACTGACAGCTTAGAAGCGTTTGAAAACTGGGTACTTGTTTAAGGGTGGGAATATGTGAATTTCCAATAGAATAGAGGAGAATTAAGGAAAATTAAAACTCAGTGTAAGAGTTCAGTATTCATTTTCATTAATGGTCAATTTAATGAATGTATGGGGACAGCGAGAGGAATACTTCAGTAACAACTGCAAAATACTTCCACTTGTGGCCTTTTTTTTTCATTAATTCAAAAAATGTCAAAAAGCTTTTCTTTGTGTACTGAAATATTTCGGGCTTGGTCTGTGCTAGCACTTTGACTGAAATCAATTCAAACGCTTATGTCTTATAAGAGACAGAAAATTAGTGTTCCTATTGCAGAGTGAGTCATACATCCTTTTTGATCAAGACTTTGGTTGGTTTGTTTTTTTCCTTTTCCAAGGCATTTCAGACTTTGGCTTTTAATATATTAACACAGCCCATTGAGGACCAAAATTGGCAGATGGAAAGTCTGTTAAGTCCATTCAGAAAATCACTTCAGAACATGTTTGATTGACCTCCACTAGGAAGTCTGTTCCTACTTGAGAACAACTTGCCCCATCCTACCTCTGAACCCTTGCAATATGTGAAGTTTTTTCACCTGCACTTTGTGAGCAGAGCTGGCACTAGAGCTGTATGACAACATGTGCTTATTGCATTGCTCTAAAATGTCTGTGATTTTATTATCAGCAACAGAGTAAGATGGCCATGCTTAAAAAGAGGGGACGGGAATATCCTGTGGCAATAATGATCAATTTTCTTATTACCTTTTGCAATACATACATTTGCTGAGGCTATTTCTGATTTTATTTTGTATTTTCATTCTATGTCATTGCATGTTTTGTTATAAGGATAATGAAATCCCCATGAGAATAAGAGCACTGCTCTGATTAAGAAGTTACTTGGTTAAGCTGTTTCACCAGAAAAAGTATGGAAAAGCTTGATGTTGTGATTTGAACAGTGCCCCAAACCTGTACTTAGCTTCTGTCTTTTCTTTGGGTGCCACACATCCTCTTATAACATCAGCGATTTGTGGTTACTTTCTGGTAAGGGCTTCTGCACTTTTATAGTGGGAGGAATACTGGGTACACCAAGAAAGATGAAGACCAGGCTAGGACTGACCCTAGGAACATAATTCATGTATTGTGGCATTGAGTCCTTGTGTATGAGTTGCTGAACTTCCTCTTGGGAGAAGATGATGTTCGAAAGAGGCTTGTAGCTTCTTGGATTGTCCTTGTGGGTTGTGTATGGCCTACAAACAGTGGGGACTCTCTGGGTCATGAGTCTCCACCGAGATGTAACTCTGTTGCAGTCAGAAGAAATTGATTTGTTTTGCTGTTCTGTAGCATCGTTTCCACATTATTTCTCAGACCTTCAAATGCTGTTGTGTATGACATCCATAATGCCTGATGGCATTACTGTCTCTCATTTTGGGAACCCATCCCTGCCTAGTTTATGTTTAATTCTTGGAGAAGTTTTGGGGGGAGCTAATTCTTCAAGCAGATAAACTGGTCTGTGGGCATTAGGTCTGAGTGTGCTGAATAGCTGTCAATAGGAGAAATTATTGCTGCTCTCAGAGCTGTGGGGGGCTGGCCAGAGCCTGACTAATCCCTTAAGGGCTGAAAGAAAGTAGAAAAAGTAGAGAGGAGCTAACCATGTATGCCCAAGGACACAGGCGTGAGCAAACAGCAGCATTTTTTGGAGAGAGGAGAGATTTGCAACATTTCCTTCCCATACATAAGAAGAACTTTCCAAAGGGGCAGCACGAAGCTTTCGTGTTGGAAGCATTTTGCAGTGCAGCATTTATTAACTTTGCCTGCCAGCTCTTAAGTTATTTTGACAAAAGCTTTATTACGGTTTAAAAATAAGCCTGTACATAATGGTCCAAAACTTGTTCCCAGTTACATGAGTTATTAATTATTCCCTTGACTTCAATCAGCAAGCGAAAGCAAAATGTACTCCTTAATCTTGAAAAAGAAGCAGTGTTAATAGCAAGAATTATTTTGTTTGGTAAGGATGATACAGCCAGATTTTAAATTGTATCGGTTATTCTCTAGAACATGTTCTATATGACATTAGTTTGAAAGAAATTGTATCACTGCCAGCACTTTGAAAGACCAACAGGAAGCAGCTCCTGCAACAAGGCTCTTGTATATTCATCAGCTGCTGTATATTACATACTCCAAATTGCATGAAAAAATGGGGATCTCCGATAACACACATTTTGAACAGGGATTTACATTTAATAAATGTTTACAAGTATTTTCATAAACTCAGCTTATGACAGTGTTGGCTTCATGTGATTGATTACTCAAATGTTGCCTTTCCTCAAATATAGATTGTGCAGTTGTCTCTAGGAGTTATTTATATTTCCTAGTATTTATGATCTGCAAGGCAGCTTAGTTATTAACATTAGTTATAGCTATTTCTGTAGATATTTATCTGAACCACAAGTTTTTGACACATTTCTTTTTCTTTAACAAGCAAAGCATATCTACAGCTATAAAAATGTTCTCTGATACAGAAAAATATATGTACAATACACCTATTACCTAGAAATACTGTAGTGAGGGTGCAGTTTTGATTTCCAGTAAAGTGTCATATGCAAACAAAATACCACTGTAGTAACATTGAAGAACATTTAATTTTATTTCTTTTTCCTCTGATTAGAGACTTTTTTTATTACAGATAGTCTTTGCCCTTCTCCATACCTCACTGCCCTCTTTGGGGTGGCAGAGTATTGACAACCATCTTACTGAAAATAATTTAGTCTGAAGTAAAATTTTTAATTTATTATTGAGCTTACCTGTTTTGAATTGTCACATAGCTGCACAGTAGGTGTATGCATGATATGATAGTTCAGATTTAAAAGATACAATGATACAGTGAGATTCTAACTAAAAGTCAAGCCTCACCTGAATGTGACACAAGGGCGATGTGCAGTGATCAGGGTGTGGTATGCAGCAATTGGTTCCAGTGACCAAGATTAATGAAACTCACATGGGTTTTAATTAGTGCAGCTGCAGTCATCAATTATCTAGAGAACACAAATATTGTTATATTTTGGGAAATTCTTGATTTATTTTATTCCACTGGCCAGTAGATTTAGATGAATGAGTTCTCATCATAAACATTCTGAGAAAAACTGCCTGAGGCCATGGTTTATTATTTAGGACACAATCAGTAAGACTGAGCGCTACTGAAGAAAACATTGTAAACTGGTCTCAGTATTAATTTGGAAAATTTGCTGAAATGTGTGGCCTTGTATGGGTCGTCAGAAACATTAGAGCATCTCAAACAAAATACAGAACAATCTGTCAGGCAGGGAATGTGCAAGGATTATTGTCCAGCAGCTGATCCATAACAGAATGTCAGTGCATGTACACTTAAAGCAAGTATCAACAACATTTAATTTGACACATAATGTGGTCTTCTTTTATTATCCTTTAAGTGCATGTCTTAGAACACTGAAGACTGGACAAGTAAGTAGGGGGAAAAGAGCTGAAACATGACAACCCTTCGGAAGTCTGAAAAAAATCGCTATCTAGAGCTTTTCAGAGGTATATGCATTTTCAAGGCAACTATTTAAAATAGATGCAAGGAAAAAGAATGGGAGGAAGAAGGAAACTTGATTAAAAATTCCTTACTATAATTTAATTTGAAAATGTGGCTTCTCTTAATGTGCTCTGAAACCTGTGTACAAACACTTAAAAATAAATTAATATGAGTGCTAACTACTAGGAGCAACATCTGCATCTGTCATTTAAATTAAGAAAAGGACACAACTATAGACATTAAGATTTTTCAAAAAGTTAAATGATAGTTTGCCTGCATGTACTTTTTTTCCTGAATGTTTTGCTATAATTTGCGTTTGTCTATTCTCGTCAATGGAAAACAAGTTAGGTGCACAATGCTGCTCTAACCCCTGCTCTTATTTTTCACCCAACCAAACTGCTTAACAAGGCAATGCTTAAATATATACAAGAACATTAAAATTCATTTACTCAGAACAGAAGAATGGTTCAAACCATTACACTTCCATGACCTAATTCTGAGCCTTTTTTTTTTTTCTTTTTTTCATCCTTTTCTCTCTTTTCCTATTTCCTCCTATTGAAATTATTAGCTGAATTCCAGGTCAATGTAATTCTAGAGAAGATTATTACTTTTGTTGGGGCATAGCCCGTTGTCCCTAGAAAGGGAAGATGTTTACATACTGCCAGCATACTGGAGTGGAGACTGTCTTGTTACCCAGCCTTGCACAGTAGGGCACATGTATCTGATGTCCTTATTTCTCACTGGTAGCTGTCACGCTGACAATTGGAAAATGCTGTAATTTCCTTAGTTTGCATTATTTTTATATCCCCTATTGTTTTTACACATGACCTTTACCTCTCCGTTCTCCAATTAGCAGAGTGAAAGCCATTGTTCATTGAGCAGAGGTATTTGTGCCCAAGGGAGCAAAATTTATTTTCTATATGTGCTGTTGTGGGTGGTGAGGATTCTTTAATACTAAAGAAATAAACCTTCATCTTAACCTTTGTTTGATTCAGACATTATTGAATTTAGGCAGGAACTTCCATCAGCTTGTGAATAATTGCTGTACCAGCAGTCAGTGAATGCTTATATAAACGGTTATGAATTGTGTGGGCCCATTGTGAAACATGCAAGGGTTAACTAATATAACTAAAGATTTTTCCTAGTTTTTTCCATTTTCTTTGAACCTGCATTTCCTAGCTAATACAGAGACTGAGAAATCATTATAATTGCATCAGTTGTATTAGTTAAAGCAATTAAGAAATTACAGAAAATGCAGTCACATATCAGAAAATAGTTCAGAATCAGAAATGTAAATCAACAAACGCCATTGTGGTTATCATGGAATAATGAATCGGGACAACTTAAGGTTAAAATCTGCTAGAAGGGCTGATCTTTTAGTTTTGTGGTCAAAGTACATTATTTCAATGTTGATGCAAACTATTGTTTCTTGTTCTACTCTTTATTCCCTTCATATCAGTGATGTATTCCAGCAATATCATGGGACTGATCATATAATACATAGAATAAGTTTGAAAAAATATTATTTACTTGCTCAATTTTCACAAAATGATAGTACAGCCGTTCAGAAACCACTTTGCTAGAATGTAGCTTACTACCAAAGCATTGTCTTTTGGAGATACCTCATCTTTTGGAGATACCACATGCAAATTTAAAACCTGATATGAAAACCATAATTTTGAAGATATTTAATTTGTCTAGTTATTGGACAGCAATAAGTGTTTATGCCATTGTAATCAGAGCTTCTAATAGTTAAAGTTGTTGCCAATTCAAAGCTTTGCTTTGTTTTTAAGATTGTATGAACCCTTTTGATAGTGAATGGGATTTTTTATATTGAAAACACTGAGTGCTTTTTGTAGCTTTGCTGCTGATAAAGTAATAATTTATTATTAATAAAGTCAAATCCTAATCTGTTAATAAAAAATCTGCTGGTAGTTGTTTAGTAAAGTAGAAATACTGGCTTAATCAATGTAATTAATTCCTCTTGTATTAGTATTTAATTACTTAGTGATTTGATCTGACTTGTAGTTACCTGTTGCTAAAATGTCTAGTAGTACTTCTAAGCAGGTGAGAATTTCAGGAATTTTTAGCTGATTTACCAACTTATCCCTTGGCCCAGGAGTATGTGTGCAGGGAACATTTTCCTGCTCATTTGTGAGAGATGAAGTAAAGGTAGCTTCTCCCACTCAGCTTCACATTTGCAATAACCAGTTTCTTGAAATAAAGAGTTTGCTCACTTGTTTCACTCATATTGTTATGACAGCTGTATTCCAAATCTCTTTTTGGATTTTGTATCAGTCTCCCTAGGTGAATTTTAAAAGACATCATTAATAGGTGATTGTCAGTGACAAGACTAAAGCTGTTACCAAGCAGGAGCTTCTCATTGCTAGCCAAGTGACAACACTGCTGCTTAGACTTTCTCTCCCAGATGTTTTTGCTTCAGGGACATGAACAAAACCAAGTAGCTTCATCAGTTGTTCTGTTGGGTTTTGCTCTGTCATCTGAGCAAAAACTGGGTGGAGCACATAGATTGTGTGCATGACTGTGCATTGTCCTATTGTTGTTCCTAACCTTTGGCTTAGATCAATGTTTGGATTGGACATACCAAGCCCTCTCTGGCTGTGTTTACTGCAGACTTTCTGGTTTCACATTTTGAGTGGTTGCTTTCTGTGTTGGTCTTCTCTGCTGTCTTTTGGCCAGGTTTGTGAAATTCCACACTTGCTTAAACCATCCACATTTCTAATATTTTTTGGAAATTGCCTTGATTTCAGATAGACGTGAGCACAATCCTTTTTTACTTGCTCCTCAAAAAATATGATGAATGAATTATTTTTATGGTCAGCTATCCTTAACAACTGCTAGTGATCATATAAAACAACAGTACCATGTCCATAACAATATTGTTTTCAAACTGGAGTAATAAAATTCTCGGGATTGCCACATATATGAAAGTAGTTAGTACACCTGTTAGTCATTCAAAAGCTTCAAAGCCTTGTCACCTTACAGTCATCCAATATTTTAACTGATATTTGATTCTTTTTTCTATTTGTTCTTCTCACAGGCTGCTCTATATAGTACCTTGTCTGTAATAGTCCAATTTAAATTTTAACAAGCTTATTTTTGATGATGCTATGTGATACTGCACTATATATTTTTAGGGTTTTTTTCTTAGTAAGATCAGTTTGTAAGTAACATTATACCCTTTTGGTTATATTTAAAATAAATAGTACCCAGCAAGGTATTCAAACTCTGTGGTCAGCTTGGCCAAAAATAGGTCTACTTAATGACTTTCATATAGAATGTTTTCAATAAAATATTATTTTCTGATGTAGCTTCTTAAATCCTAATTAACATGTTTTCATGTTACCTTGTATAACAATAACAGTATACCTTATGCTGCTATTTCAAATATTATAGCTTGATGTAATGTAGCTTTTAATATGAATTTATGCATGCAAGATAAAAAGAAGTTACAGTGCAACTTCATGGCTTGATTCTAGTTAGCTAGCTACTTTAATTACGTCATCTCTATCTGTGGTTTGGAGAAGACAATTCTTACAATTTTTTAAGTCTACATTGTGGCCAGATTTTGGCCAATATGAAGATACATGTTTTTTCTGTCTTTGGGGTTTTTTGGGCAGTCACAGATAATTCTCGCTCACCAATCTGAACAGCTGTCAATATTATACTTTCACATACAGAACCTATAACCCAGGAGGAAATAAACCCAAACAAACAGAATACAAACCCCAAACTTACAATTCGGCATCAATTAAGTGCATCTAGTGTGAGAGGACGTTGCAAGTCATCTCTACCAGACAAACCTCTTGTCTCTAATGGTTTGCTTCTGCCTGCAAGATCCTCCTGCATTTAGTTTAGCTTTGGTTACCTATGGGGTTCATGTTCTATGTTTATGGGTTTTATGCAGGAAAATACAAAAACTATAAATAGAGTAGCACAAGTTGCTTATTTTTGCTATCTGGGGGCAAAGGAGCAAGTTTTCTGTGTGGCCATTCACTGATTTCCTTTTGGTACTCTGTCTTAATCTATGTAGGAAGAACTGCTGGAGGAAAAAAGTTAATTTGAGAGTATGCATGTGGAAATATGTTCCACAGAGTTGTTCATCTCTTTGCAGTATACAATGTAGCTTCTCCAGCGTCATGCTACCCTTTCGCTCTAAAGTTTTATTTTGGTTTCTGGAACATAATTGTCATGGTGGGTCATTGTTATGAAAAGTTGAGAAGGGATAATGTATTGATGGTTTTTGAATTTTAAGAAAAGGACTTGAACTTTTTTAAACTTGAACATTTGTAAAAGAATGGAAACCACTGTACTTTTGTTGTGTCTTATGCAGCATAGTGTCTGAGCTTATGCATCGTGTACAGTTGAAAAATTACTCTGATTTTGGCATTTTTATTTTTTTCATCTGAGCTGTGATTTCACAGGAAGAAATACTTGCTGAATTTTCTCAAAGAGATGCAATAAAATGGTTTTTTAACCTGTAGCCGTGTTAGCTTTGGAAGTCAACATTAGAGATGTTGTAAGATATGCAGGGCCTGATGTAGTCCATTCTTTGGAGGAAGAATTCCTATAAAAATGAAAGTGTCTTTTATAAGTTACAGTGTTGGTTTAGGTTAGCTTATTCCTTAACTTACTGGACACAGTTAGTACACTGGCTTTGTCTTCAAGCAACAGGGCATCTCGATTTCAGGCCAGATTCTAGGGGCAGCAGTGCTCTCTGACACATTTAAGTGAGAGAAGTAAGGGCTGGGTT
>NC_045476.1:103267735-103277735 GCF_009650955.1 Corvus moneduloides | reverse complement strand
TTTGTTTTAGAATCCCAACAAGATGTGTTATTAATGGACTCTGAGTAGAGCAAGTTATTTGTTATGGTAACTTTTTGACCTATTTAATAAGTACTTGAAGGAGTGTAGTGCAGTTTTTATTGTAGTCTGCTGTGTACAGTTATGAAGTGTGGTACATAATAAAATAAAAGCAATAATGTGGATATTTCAGAGGGATCCATCAGAGCAGACCTGCAGCAACATATTTCATCTGGTTTGTCTGGCTATGAAGCCTTGCAAGTTATAGCTGAAATAACTAGGAACAATATTGTGGTTATGACTTGCAATTGTTTACCATTGTAAACAGCAGAGTTATTATGTGTTTACCCTTTTCGGTACTCAGAACCATTTTTTAAATAAGTTCATTAACACCTGCATACATTTAGCTGTGAAAAATGGCATGTCTTTTACATGCTCATGCCTTAAAAATATTTGAGTCAACAGCAACAGTAAAATGCATCTAATTTAAAGCGTAGTTTTATTGAGGCATGATTTGGAAAAGCAGAATTATTAAAAAAGACTAACAGTTGCACAGCTAATGCAAAAACAAACAAAAGGTTATGAAGATCCTTTCTATGACAGTTTTGAAGTTAAATTGGGAAGGGCCACTGCAGACTTGGACAACAAAGCTGCTTTATGAATTCCTGAGACACACTTATGGAAAGGGTGCCTTTTTTTGGTTTTGTTTTTGTTTTTTTTTAATATGGTGAAGGGGAGTAGTTACCTGTTACTTGTGGGTAGGTGGGTTTTTGTTCTTTGTTTTTCAGTTTGTTTTGTTTTACTTTGTCTTTTTTAAGATTTTTTTCCCCCAAATGTGGTAATTTTGAAAATGAAAAAAGTGGTCACCTAAAACCTTCCTCTAAATGCTCCTAGAAGTCAGGAACAGTTTTCAGTGTGATGAGGAATGTAAGTTTTGACTTGCTGCTTGTAAATTTTTACAGAAGAATTTTTCATTTTCTTAATATTTTTGTGGCTACAAGTTTTGTAATGTCCTGAGTTCAGGAGAAAAACAACTGATTGGACCTCCAGGAAGTGCCTTGATGATAATCAGCCTTGTGTGCAAGACAGAAAGGCTGATAGTCAGAAATTGCTCTTTAAACTAAGACAGACTGTCAGTCTTTAGGAATGGTGGGGAATGGCCTATTTATGTAATCAGATACTAAAGCTGGGAAGAAGCTGTCAGGCACATTCTTGTTGTGTAAGCAGCAGGCAAACTGTGCTTTATCTGACAGACAGTGTGTAAATCTGTCCATGCAAAAATCCAAATGTTTAGTTTGCTTCTAGTCACTGTAATAATCTGCTTATTTTCTCTTGCTAGAGCGATGACATCATTTAGCAGAATGCACCACAGACAGGAGTCGTAGATAAGGCTCTGTTACTGTCAGTCATTCACTTCTTGATTGGCAAGGAGATAAATAGGAATTTACTAGAGGTTTGCTTCCAGCTAAAAGAGCAGACAACACCCTGGGATAAGTATGTGAAGAGCAAGCATGTTTAGCACCCTCAGCCTCACAGCTTGGAAAAAGGTCTAGAAATAAGAGCCCTTCAAAATCCATTGTGAAAATTTGGTATTTTATTAGCAATAGCTGTGCAGGCTTCTTGAACAGAGAAATAATCAGATTAATTGATAAAGACAGCAGTTACATAGAGTGAAAGAAGATCCTGTTCTGGGTGTTTGCATTAGTTTCAGTGCCACGAAGTTTGAGAAAGATCTGTTTCTTTCAGAAATTTTAAGGGACAGGTAATGGTTTATCACTGGTATAGAACTGTCATTTGCCTGATTGTTCAGCAGACCAGACCTGACGTGGGAAAATATCCTGCTTAGATCAAGTAAGATCACCTACTTAGATCAAATATGGTGAGCTCTACAGTATTTGTATCATAGAAATTATTATTCAAGAGTGGTTTCTGAGTTATTTTGTAGTAAATAGGCACTCCGTGACCTAAACTTAGCAAATACTTTTTTGTTGTTGGTAGGGGCATATTTTGGTATGATCAAACTGAAAAGAAAATGTAGAAATACTACTACACTATAATAGGGATGATAGCCTAATCCTTTTTAATGGCATTTAATCTCCTAAATCTTCTGATTTCATTTAATTTTAAAGGGTAATAAAATATGATTGAAATACATCTGAAATGTAGTTTAGTAAAGGTAATCTGCTGTACTGAAAATCTACTGTTTTCTCAATCTGAAGATTTAGTATGAAACCATGCACAATGGAAATGCTTATTTACATCTTAAACTTCAGAGTTCTTGTAATTTCTGTGGCACATATTTTTACTTTTTTTAAGTAGGTAGTACCTATTATTTAAAAAATAGTAATGAACCTTCTTTAGAATTCATGGGAAGGATCTTAAGAAAATTAATCTCCAAGTCATAAGGAGGTAGGACATAACAGCAACATGACCGATTAGGTGAATGTACCTGGCAGAAGAATACATTTCTGTACATAAAGTCAATTGTTCATGTTCCTATTGTTTCCAAAATGATGGAGACCATAAATGAACAGCTGTTAAAATCATAATGATTTGTGCAACAATGCTCTGATCCTCTTATGTTTATATTTAGAAGGAGAACTGCCTTTTGAAATAGTAAATTGGCTTAGGAATCACAACCTTGAATGATACAATCTTAATTAAAAATACATGCATGTCTTGGTAATGTTATGCACCTCCTCTGTTTAAAAATAAGGAAAGAACAACAATTAAACACTTTCCATGTGTTAATTTTTGTTTAATTCAGAGTTAACCTTCTGAGAAGAAAGCTTCTGCTGGCACATTAGTGATAAGCATTATGTTAAAATAGTGATAAATACTATATAATACTCCCAAATAGATATTTTTCCTGTTGAATCCTGAGATGCTTTCTACAGACATCTCAGTATATTTTTAATGAGATTGTACATCAGTTTGTGTGTTGTAGTTTAGACATATTGGCTTTAATTATTTTTGAATGTGCAGTTTTTACAGTAGCAGAATATATGTGATTTAAGACTCACCACAGTGCTCTGAGTATCACTTGGCATTTTAGCAAAATGTGTGATATTAAAAAGACCATGAATTTTAGCTGGATTTTCATTGTTTTCTCAGACATATAATATTCCTCTTTGCTCTCAATTCTCCTATTCCACATGTGCAACATTTTTGCATGTTATATTAAAACAATTATATCAGTCTCATCATCTCTCGCTGTATTGTGGTTCCACTGTTATCACAAATAGTATTAAGTCAATCTAATACAGTATTTTCTGCCAACTGAGTGCTACGGTATTTTTCCTAAATCACAAGGAAATAAAAAGAGAACCTTACAAAGCCAATACTCAAAGAGGCACTGGCTCTTGGAGCCAATGCTTAAACTGAAAATTTTGTATAAGTGTGGTAAAATATTTTCAGGTCAGTATCAGTCTTCCCCTTGCTTGAAGTATAAGGCATATATTTTAATTGAGTTTAAGCATCTTCCAGTAATTTTGGCAAATTGTTGTGAATATTATGCCAGTGGACAAAACCATGAAAATGAAAGTGACTGAAACAGCTCATGTAAAATGAAAATGAACAGTTATTTTGATTATACCAGCTGAGATACAGTAAACAAACAGATGAAAAGTAAATGAGAATTTAGAAACGCAGTTTTTAATAAACTAGTAATTTATTAACAATATAAGCTTGATGTACTTTATCTTAGTCCTTTTGACAAGACTTGTTTCGTGGTAGCTGCAGCATCATCGTAGAGCCTGATCTAATACTTAGAGAACTCAGTATAATCTCATTGACTTCAATACAAGTTGAATTGGACTAATAATGAAAAATCGCATTATAATAATATTAGGTTTAGGAAAAAAATACTGCTTATAGCTGATTTGAGTCAAACTGAGTTTGTCTGATATTTTACTGATGTCAGTAAAATCATACCATAAGTTGGTATTGCTCTGCTGTGACAACTGTGGACTCTTATTCTGAGAAGCTATTAAAATCACAAACCAACAGTCATTCTCGTGTAAGACCGTACAGATATTTGTCTAAATAAAATACTGAAATAAGTAACTTTGTAAAAACTAATTTGTAGTGTTATCAACTGCAGAGATGAAATAAAAGGCATATTGCCATTTTTTTTATTATTATTTTATCAAGTTTGTGATTTTCGGCATAAAGTCTTACTTTTCCCTTAGGGGATTTTATTTTTGTTTTCTAGTTGATTTTTTTTTAATAAATGACAGGTTTATTTTATTTAATATGATTTCTTTTAAGTGTAAATAAAAAAGTAAAGATTTTTTTTAAAAACAACCACTAATTGAATAAAAACTGATTCTGAGTTTTAATAATTTTCTTCTGTAAAATGCTTATTTGACTGAGCAGTTTGATTTAAATTTTTTTTTTTTAAAAGACCTTATTCTAGCCCTGCAGAAATTTCCTCTTATTTCTACTCCATTTAAAGAGTATTTATACTAACCACACATCCATAGCAAATTAATTTTTATTAGTTGTGCTAGCAACAGTATTATTATTATTTTTTTTTTTAGAATAAACCCTTTAAAGTGCAGTTGTCAAAATTAAAGTCATGATTTGTTTGTTCATCAGCATTGCAGCATAGGGTTACACTGGAACTGACTCTTAATCAGACCTAGAACATGCTGGGAAGGTTTAGGAGCAAACAGGGAAATCTGGGCTTCTCTCAAGCACGTGAACTTTGCGCATTGGTAGCTGAACTCGGGTTAAATTAACCACAGATACAAACTATCACTGGCATGTGGATTTGAAAAAGTGTGATATTTTAAGTAGTCTGCAGTATGGTAGCATATGTTAAATGTAATTAAGAAGTAGCTGAACTACAAATACATAAACTTCCCAATACGCACTTGGTTGAAATTAAAAGGAACCTTCTTCTCAGGCAGGCGGGGCAGTTGTTGAAGCCTCACTCTCAGTCACATTCCCAGCAGCCACACGGCCAGCGGGCCATTGTAGGCTCTGTTAATCTGCTCGCAGTGGCTTTAAAACTCCCCAAGGTGCTCCCAAAAGGAGTGGAAGGCCATCAATGTCTAAATACGACTGGAGTTGGAGGGGGTTTTGTACCCAAAGCCCACTGCATTCCTTTGTTCCCATAATACCCCCATGAAACCCTGGCTTGAACGAGCAAAACAGTCCTTGTCCTTCATGTGCTGATATCTGATTTTCTCACCCCTCTGTCCTTCCGAGGTGTATCTGTCTGATACTGGATGAACTCTGTGGTTCACAGAACCAAGCCTTGATTCTCACCCTTTCCCTTTGTAAAACCTAAGGTCTGCCCTGATTTTTCAGCTTCATAAAAACATTGTACTCTCATCATCTCCAACTACATAAAACAGCTGTCTCTCAGTATGTGAAGTCTTCATAGGAATTTTCAAAGGCTGTTTCAGCTGTAAATGTAAACTGAAAACACAAAAAACACCCCCCCAAAAATCCCTTTCCTTTCTTCTTGATGATGTTGCTGAATGTAACGTGCTTGACACTAGACGTTTTTAGAAATGTATGGCATGGTGTAGTTTCTCTGATACCGTACCACTTTGCTGTTTTACAAGCTACAGCATGTCACAGATTAAAGCTTTGTTGGATGCAACAAAGCTGGCAATAAATAAACCTGTCTGATGTCACGGTGACCTAAATTAAACTCATTGTGTTTCCTTGGTTTTGTTAGCAACAGGGTAGTTTTCATCACTTTTGAAAGACTCTCCAAAATTTATATTTTTAATAAATATTTTGATTAAGTTGGTATTAATTGTAGGTCAGAGTAAGAATCAGCATCTGCTGGTTTCTAGCCTTTATGTGCTGGGGTATTTTTTGGATAGAAGGATAGAAGACTTTAATGTGGTAGAAAAATAAGAAATGTGAGGACTGCCAAAGTACCTGATTGCAAACGTGGAAAGAGCACTGATCTTCTGCACTTAAATATACAAAGATGCAATTTATTTATGTTTTAAAGTTATATACACATGAACATAGGAGTAGTTAGAACCCTGAAAGAAAGGAAATTATTTTGTCTACTCATGTGTGGTAGAGTTTTGGGGTTTTGTTAGAAATATTTTATTTGATTAATTTTCAATCTAGTTTGACTTAGACCTAGTTAGAGTTCCATCCTGAAGAGAACATGTCCATGGGAAAACTGAAACTCTGCTCAAGGCTAAAACTATTCACTTCATATACAGTAAACTCAATCTTAACAGTATTTCCTGCAAATACACATTAGAATAACAGGTCAGCTCTTGCATGAGTGGGTGTTCTGTCTGAGAGAGGACAATAAGATTTAGCTAAAAATTGATGTGTACCATGCCTTTTCAAGCATCTGTGAGTCTCTGAGTTGATTGTTTTGGCTATTGGGATTTATTTATTCTAACGATGCAAGTCACTGTTGTATGTTGCTATTCTGCTGTAAGCTGCTAGTCTTACAGTGGACACCTGCCAGATATCCAAAATAACACCCCCACCCCACCACCAAAAAAAAACCAACCAAACCCCTAACTGACAGCAAGTATCAAAAGCATTTGTAGAGTGTAGGCACTGTTTTCTCTTTGAGAAACAGGAAACAACCATTTAAGGTCCCAATAGTTTTGAGTTCCAATGTATTTGTTTATATGTATTTTTGTTCTATTTTCAAAAGATACTGAGTGAGATTTCTAATATCCTAGAAGATCAGGAATGGGTCTAATAAACTTAAAATAAAAATATATTTCTAAAGACAAGTTTTAGTTTAATTGCATCCATCTTTGGAAATGTCCTGAGGATGTAAATGGTATCTTGATGTAACATTAGGAACAAATATGGTATCAGAAGGTAGTTGCATCTCTTTCCTTAAAATTGTGCAAACATTTGATAGCAGAGCCTTTGTTTATGATCATGAAGATCCTTGTGATTTGAATTGGATGTACTAAACTCCAGTGCAGTGTATATTGCTCTTAAAAATTAAAGATCTGTATTTACAAACATATGGATGAGTCCCATGCAGTGTAATTCATAGACTGACTTACAATTCTTTTCCTTCTATTCTTCATCTGCCTGAATGCCATGAGCTGCTTGTGTTTATGTAAAATACTCTGTATAGCATTTGGCCAAGTGATTTATCTCCTTATACAGAATTCAAAATCCTCCAGAATTTCTTCCCCCCAGAATCAAATACAAATTCCAGAGGTTTTCCAGAATCTGGATAAAGAAATTCAGAACAGTTTTAGGGTAGACCAAGCTTTTCTTGGGTAAAAACATTGTCACATGTACTGTAGTAACAACTGAGAAATTTCTAATGGAGAACAACTGATAAAGGTAATGGAACTGCAAAAAATTGCCCATTTTATAGCACCATTCCATTAGATTGTGTTAATCCACGGTTTCTGTTCCATCACTGTGTTCTAGCATCCTCTAGGTGAAGAAAAAAAGTGTGTTCAAATGAAACTATAGATTTTATTGGGATAAAAGCTTTTGAATCACTACTATTATATACAGATGTTCAGTTTTTTCTACATTATATATTTGTCCTAGTAAAAACTCGTAGAGTACTGTTAATGAAACATACCTTTATGTGCATTAAACAGTAGGCTGTGACACTATTTTAAGTGATTCTATGTTATAAAAAGCTCTGCAGGAAGATTAATGTTACAAAATTGACAGAATATTATAACACTCTGGAAGATGATAAACCTAAAACTTTCCATTATGCCTTAATGAATACAATGGGAATCATGAGGCTGTGTCTGGTGGTTGCATCATGTCTTTCAGCTGGCTCGCCAGGCTGTTTTCCTCTCAGAAAGTAACCTTTAATCCTACTTCATTTATGCTAGATTATGTTAAAAATTTTTAATTTGGAAGATACAAATCTATGCTATGCTTCGATTCTGAAAAGCAATGATGTAGAAATAGTAGCTGCCACCTCAACAGAGAAACTGACTCTCTTCAGAGGCATAAATGCTTGAGAAAGTAACAGGACTAAATTTTCACTACATTTCACCTCAAAGTGTACTGCAGAGTCAGAAGAGAGACTGAAGAATCAGATCTGTGCTGTTCTGATGTGTATAGCACCCGTGGAATTATTAACCCACCTGTAGCTACAGGCCTACATTTTCCTCTGCTCTGCTGCAGTATTGAACGCAATGGGCCAATTTTGTCACTTCTGTGACATGAAGCATTCAGCCCAGTGTGTTAGGATGGGTAAATTTGAAATTGCTGATATTTCGAAGCTGAAGCAAAGGTCAGAAATTGATGCACGTAACCTATTGCTGATGCACAAGTTAGAACAATCTTCTGTTAAGACTCAGAGTTGAGGTGATGGCAGTTTTGAAAACACTTTTTTTTTCCTCACAGCTGAAGAAATGTTGAGTGCTGTCCAGAATGTGATGTAGTCAAGTTTTCAGACCCATCCAAACAACTGGGTTGAATTTGTTGATTTTTTTTGCACAGATGTGATACATCATCTCACACATTGCTCAGTTTTCCAAGGTGCATTTGTTTTTAGGGCATCACTATGCAATTCTTTCATGCAAGTATTCTTTCCCGAGGAAAACTGCATGTTTCAAACTGTCCTTTGCTAGATACTTACTGGCACTCATTTTTTCTAAAGGCTTAACAAGAGGTACAGTTCAGTGGTGAAATTACTTTTTAAAATTCATGCATGTATTTTGACAGCAGGCTGTGAGCCACCAGAACGAAGCCAGATAAATGATGCAAACTTTGAGAACTTAGAGAAGTGTATTCACTTGTTGAATTTTCAGTTGCCATTTGATGTCATAATCCAGTTTAGTAACCTGCAGAAATGGTACAGAAATGGTTCAGTATTGCTTTTGACATGTTGCACAGCTTTTCATCCCACTGCTATACCAGTCTGCTTAAGTACGTGCAAGACTATTGAGGGTAAGAATATTTCCTTTCTCTACATATTATTTAGGCAGCTTTTATTTCTGGTAGGTGCTTATTAGGAAGATATGATGTAATCAGTACAGTTATATCATCAATGCCTTCTGCGTAGACTTTGTATAATAATATTTGAATTAATAAGTGTCTGGGTTCAGTGCTAAAAAATCACTATGAAATTTTTAAAACCTCTTCCCTGCCTATCCCCCCCCTTATTTTTTAATTATTCAGATCCCCTAAATCCAGCTTTCCATCAGATTTCAGGGCCCAAGATATATGTGGTTTCCAATCCAGAAATTGTGAAACATCAATTGTACTCAGTTCTTGTGTAACCATACCTGGAAAATTTGGCTTGTGAAGAGGAAAGAGCACATATGCTGCCTATATGCAAATTCTAACCATACAATGTATTTTTGAGTGAAATTTAATTTTTCTTACACTTTAAAATACCCTTTGTTGGTTGACTATAAATTTGTCAGTATGGACATTATGGGTTAAGAGTAAGGATAGAGAATTGCATTTGTGTGTAGGACATTTTAAGTAGCAGCAAGGAAAGTGGTAAAAATGGACACTGAGAGGAGAAAAACATAACTGAACACAGGATCAGGAAAAGATAAGTGAAGATAGAGAGAGCATGTATGTAGGGACAGAAAAGCAACTAACTGTGGTATATGTTTTCAGCTAGAAAGAGGAGTTTCACATGGCATATATGAGTATTCTTGTGCCATCACCAACTTTTGTTGAGATCTAGCACAATCTCCATTTCCTCCTTTGGTTCATCTAAAGGATTGCTGATGTGATTTTATCAATAGTAGCAGAAACTTGGGCCCCATTGATGGATCATAAGAAAGTGTATTTTTCAAATTTGGAATTAATTTGTTTAGTCATTATTGCTTCCTCTCTATAGGGAAACATGGGATATAACAATTAAACTGGAGCTCATGTGTATAACTCATTATCCAGAAGTAGAAAAAAATCAGAGAACTTTCTGTGTGAAGTATTCTAAAGGGTGAAAGATTTCTCCACCAAATGATGCTTGTAGAGCAGGGCTGTCCTGTGTGTTGAATGACCTAGGAACACTGTGGAAAAAAAAATTCCTTGTAAAACTCTTTTA